>NW_024962264.1:23171984-23206780 GCF_019238085.1 Lagopus leucura
GCCGGGGCGGGCGGCCCCGGGGCCGGGCAGCTGTGCTGCCTGCGGGAGGAGGGCGAGCGGTGCGGCCGCGCCGCCGGCAACGCCAGCTTTAGCAAGAGGATCCAGAAGAGCATCTCGCAGAAGAAGGTGAAGATCGAGCTGGACAAGAGCGTAAGTCTTGCGGCAGCGGGCTCGGCTCGGGGGCGGCTTTTAAAGTTCTTTTTTGGCGTGTTTTCTTTTGTTTGCGTTTTTCTTTTTTTTTTTTTTTTCGTTGTTGCTAGCGGCGGGGAAGCGCCGTTTCCCTGTCCTTCCTTTCCCGGAGCGCGCCGCGGTTAGCCCTGCCCGCAGCGCTGCCGCCGCCCCGTCCCGCCTGGACACCCGGGCCGTCGCTGCCCCACCCGGCGGCCGTGGGCGCGGGGCCCCGGGCGCGGAGGGCTCGGTGCCCCTGTACGGTGCGGCCCTGCGCAGGGGAGCCAGGACATGGGGGGAGCGGCCCGCGTGTTGCTTGACCTTGTGGAGGTAAAGCCGTGCGGAGCGGGAGGAGGTGGCGTTTTGCCTCCCGCAGGACGCCTGCCTCCCGTGGGCTTTCGGATTTTTGTGCGTGTTTGTTTGCCGATCCCCGAGTTGCGGCGGGCGGTTGGAGGGAGGGCTGCGTGCGCGCGTGTCCCCGCTGCGCGCGGTTCCCTCCGGGTCAGCCGGGAGCCGCTGCGCTTCCCCGTCCTCTGGCCGAGTCGCTGGAGGTAACGCGCGGCATAACAATGCCTCCGTGCAGCGGAATCCGGCAGGAGAGCTTCTCCACATCGCTCCGCGTGAGCGAGGCTGCCGAAAGAATGTCTCCGTAGATGCCTCTATACCGCAAGGCTGGGAGGAGCTTGCATGGGTTTGATTGAAAGATGCGGTCTTACTCTTGTAGGCGAGACACCTTTATATCTGTGACTTCCACAAAAACTTAATTCAGAGTGTGAGAAATAGAAGGAAGAGAAAAGGCAGTGATGACGATGGTGACTCACCAGTGCAAGACATCGACACTCCCGAGGTAGCTAACGGTTTTTTCTAATAGTTATGTTAAATCTGTACTGCTGTGCCTGCTGTCGGGGGTGGCTCCTGATTCGCTCAGCTTTTGATATGGCAGAAGCAAGCTGAACTTTACAGTGTATTTGCTGTATTTGCAGAATCTCAGACAACTGCGGTATTGAATTATCCTTATGGTTTTTGGCTCCAGGATCCTGCTAGAAGTTGTTTTTCTACATATTAACAAAATCAGTCTTTGTAAGGGTTGACAGGACACCCAGGACTTGGGTTATAAATGCTTCTCTGCCACAACCCTCCAATCCTTTCTTTCCATTTGAAATGTGTTGCAGATAGTACCTGTAGTTACCACTTAGTGTAGCTGGAAGTTTCTCAGTGAGAGAGCTCTTTGATTTTAGTCCTGGTTGGGGCAGAGGTGCTCAGGCAGTTTTGCTGAAAAGGAGCTAAGAAGGCATTTCTACTTGCCTTCTCTGCTGCAGGCCAGTGAAACACCACCCATTTTGGAAGTGAACTACTTTCAAACTTTTTTAATGATATAATGTGAATGTACTTAAAGCTTTCTTCTTCCCACACGTGTGCTGGATTATTTCTGCTATGGTCTGTGTGTTGTGAGCAGAGCCTACCTGGCCTCAACCAAGAGATTTTTCCAGGGTTCATCAGAACTGTTTGAGAAATGTTAACTTATCCTTATGGTCAGCATCAATAGTGTAGGTGATGAAACTTCATGCAGGAATCTCTGCCTGGAGGCACAAGGCTCAAGCCTGAAGGCTCTGACTAAGAGGATTTTAGGAGATTGGAAGTGGTTTGATGCTGGGCTGTGGTTTTTGTCAGCTAAAAACATTGGATGGCATCTCTGAAAGCTCTCTGCGTGGCTTAAGGTAGCTCTCTGGCAGAGTTGTAACTGCAGCTTTTGCCTCTTTATTTGCTCAGACAAGAATAAAGTACGACACAACTGATGGATATCCTTAGTACAGGAGAAAATAAGTGTATTTTCAGTGGTAGTAGTACAGGAGAGTAGGTATTTGTGGAGAGTTTTGGGGCAACAGCAGCATGTACTTTCCATGTGGTGCTCTGTGCCTTAGATGCCCACCAGCCCCTGACCACCTTGATTTAGAATTGCTGTCCAGTTCGCTGCTGACCACCAGTAGGGCCTTCTAATTTCCAGCAGAAGCTGTTTCGTGATTCATACTAAGAGACACTGATTTCCACAGTGCTGCTGATTTCCACAGTGCTGCTATCTTGAGTATTAGGGCATGCCCATCCCTTAACATATAAGGCAGGATTGTATCAAGTCTGGTCAGGTCACCAAGAGTGCACTGGCACTGTTGTTGCCTTAAATATTGAATAGTTGAGGCTGCTAGATGACTTTAAAATAGGAGTTAATGCCTTAACCAGTCTTTAATGCAGGAAGTTTGGAGAACGCTGCTGTAATTGCAATTGACCTAACAGAAGTTCTTGTTCAACCTGCTTTCTTAGCTTCCTTTCCTCCTCAGTCTTCTGATTAAACTTTTATACTGTCAAGGAGTTGGGAGGGTAAGCTGTTGCTGGGAGGTGGCTGTTGATCTGAGTTCATGGGATTAAAAACTGAGCGAGTACTGGGTTGAGACTGTGTATTTATATCCCTGTGAGGAGCTTGTGCAATGCTGTGAACTGTCAGCTCACACTGAAAAATAGTTTCGGGCAACTGTGCCTGTGTACGTAACTCCTTGGTTGTGCTTATTGTAGCAGAGAGATTCTTGGAGACCAGACTGGCTTTTTTTTTTCCTCGCACTTCAAGCCAAAACCTTCATGTGCTAGACTTTTTCTTGGTTATAATGCATGCTGTCTCATGGTGCAGCTATGCTGCTATATCTTACATGTAACTCGTGAAAAACTTCATGGCTGAAAATGAAATGCAGAGACCTCCTTTTGAATCAGAATCTTCATAGATGTTATGAGATTTGTTACTGTGCTTTGTGTCATCACGCTCAAAATGGAGAACAAATGGCAACAATAAAAGAAAAAAACAGAGAAGATTATAGTACTGTAAGTTCTAAATATTGTCTGCTGCTAACAGGAGAAAGAACCATACTCAGTAACGTTAAACTGCTCTGAAGCTGAAATGGAATGATTTTTCTTTCTCCTAGAAGGTGTGAAGTGGTACTTTTTCTGTCAAAATGAGCTCTACTGAGCTGACAGTATGGCTGTGTATGTGCAAGTTTCCAAGATGATGAGGGAAACCTTATCAATTACATCAGGTTGCTTTTCTTTCCCTTTCCTCCTTTTCTTTTAGGTTGATTTATATCAGTTACAAGTGAACACACTTCGAAGGTACAAAAGACACTTCAAGCTACAGACCAGACCGGGACTTAACAAAGCACAGCTTGTTGAAGTACGTATGAGTGTTTATTCCACAATAGAAAATGCAATTCACCGTGGCATGCATTGTGTTGGCTTTTTTGCTGTACAATTTGATCATTGCATGAAGCGCATATATAATCTGGGTTTTAAGAGAGCAAAAAGGAGCTGCTTATCTAGCTTCCTTCACTGCCACATCTCCTGAGCCAAGTAAAGCAGAAGTAAGAGCTCTTTGCAGAGAAGGGACTCTTAACTTTCAGAAGTGTGTGTGTGCTCCTTGAAAACAGTGAGCTGAACAGTGAGGTGACCTGTGCATCTTTGGATGTCATAGAACCATGGATTTCTTACCTGTGCATCAGCCACATCTTCAGCTTAAGTATCCTACTGATGATAATTAGAAATTGAGAGGTAGCAGTGAAGTTCTAGTAAGTAAGATCATGCTTGGCTTTAAAAAAAACCAATTGATATAGGCATCTGTTCATACATAGAAAGTGCAGAAACCTGAAAAAGTTTTCTATTGATCATTAATCTCGTTTAAAAACTGCGCATGTATTATCACAAAATAGAAGTTCATGAATTTCTTTTTTTATTGTCAATACTTCTAAAAGCACTTAAGCTATATGTGAGTGCAGATGTATGCATTTCTTCTGTATGGGAGTGCAATTTGAAAGTGCTTCTTTTGCACTGCAAAGGCACAAATATGTGATAGCACTGGTGATCATTTCAGCAGGGAGGGATAGCTGCCACCTTTTCATTTTTGTGCTGTAATGCTCAGTTGTACTTCAGTGCAGACATTTTGTTGATCTCTCTACTAATTAGCGCAGATTAATGCCAAGGTTATTAAATGTGTGAGAGCTCTCCAGGGCTAAGCTGTAGAAGAAATACAATGCTGCTGCCTCTACAATTAAGTATTTTAAATAATTCTTCTTTTTTAATGTGAGAGTTGATGCACGGATGCATCCAGTTCTTGGATTAGCAAAACTGATTTGAAAAAGTGCAAAAACTTTTGTTCTGTAGAACTGGCATTTCTAAGGGTCTGCTTTAGGTACATCTCATGAGATGCTTCCAGTAACTTATGTTTCATGTGCTGCTCCGTGTGAACAGGCAAAGCTTCTGTCACATGCTTTGTTTGATTGACCTAAAGGTCCCTGTGAGCTGTAGCTGCAGAATTTACTGTCATTTACAGTTCATATGATTTCTTGTTACTTGTCTGAATGTACAAGGGATTTTCTGCTAGCCGTTACTTATAAGTCCAATTTAAAGGGCTCTGTCAAACTGTCTCTGTTTAGTTTTCTTTTTTTTTTCCCAAGGTACGTTTTGAAAAGCTTTCTAACTTGCTAATTATATTAAGTATTTATGCTTGTGCCTTGTGGTAGATCAATGGTAGATCAATTTCTCACTTCCTCTCGCTAATTTTAGTCCAAAAAAAGTATTCTGCAAAAAGCTGGAAAACAGACTGGGGCAGTCAGTCCATCTGAGTATTTCCTTATAAAACTGACAGTCCTTTGTGCTGAAGGGACAAAAACTTCGAACTTCAGCTTTAGTGACTGTAGAAGTTGACATATTTAGCATGTACAGCATTGTGAATTTTTGTCATTGACACCCCTGTTTCAAAGAGCTAAATCTTCATGCTCTTTCTTAAATTCTCGTATTTGGGTCTTCCTTTTTTTTGTACACAACTTGATACAGACCTCCTTCAGCCTGAGTAATGAGCAGTAGCTCATCTGTGTGCCATAGGTTCGTGATAGTCTGCAGATGTTATATGCTCTGTGTTCAAGGAGTGACTGCACAGATGTAAAGATACTCTTATGCTTGTTGGGAGAAATCTTTTCTGATAATTTTCTGGGCATTTTACTTGAGAAATTGTGCTGTATTTGTTTCAGATTACTCAGTGATAGCAGTTCCTTTCATACTTTACGTATGATACTAAAGATTTTCAAAGGGAGGCAGGGTTTCCTTTATCCTAAGTTGCTTGATCAAGCTTTTAATGTAGTTTTATAAAGTTTCTGCATATAAGTGTTTAATTTCCTTGCGTTCTTTCTTTGTAGATAATTGGCTGCCATTTTAGGACAATTCCAGTGAATGAAAAGGACACCTTAGCGTATTTCATCTACTCGGTCAAGAATGACAAGAACAAACCAGACCTAAAGATGGATAGCAGTGTTCATTAGGCAGGGAAGACTGGGACTGAGACTCAGGCCACAAATCAAAAGACTGAGGGTTTTTGTTGATATGCAAAAGCTTTCTTTGTAACCTTTTGTCCCCAGAGAGTTTCTCTGTTTTATTTTTTCATAACCTTGATGATTTGAGAACCATCTCTTATGAAACAAATTTCCTCACAAACTATTTTAAATAAATATTACTGATATTGTTGCTCAAGTGGGTGTGTCTAACTTATTCAGCGTGTTACTTGTGCTTAGTAGTTAAGCTTTGACTACCTATGTAATGGTATAAAAATATTCTTCAATTAAAGTGTACCAAGGATACATTTATGAATGTACTTCAAGCTCTCGCAATGCAGTGCTGTCTTGAAAAGAAAAGAAAAGAAAAGAAAAGAAAAGAAAAGAAAAGAAAAGAACAAAGCAAGCAAAAATCCCTGAATTGTGGTAGATTTTGCAGTGGGCTCTTTTTCGTGAGGTTAAAGGCTTTAATTGACAGTTGCAGTTATTAGCTGGGCAGAAATGACTGATTTGGTATCTTCTATTAGGCATGCTATTTCTTGTTCACTGCATGCGTTAACTCAGACCTGTTTAAAAACAACACATTAAAAGTAAGACGAGCAAAATATTATTTTAATTTGGTATCTTAGTAAAGTCTGTGATGTTAAAGACAGTGTTATGTATGATTTCTTGTATTTTCACTGTTAGCTTTGTGTTAATCTAAACATGCGGTACATGAAACGTGATTTTGAAACGGTTTCCTTTTGCTTTAAGCTGTGTGCATTGGCTGAAGAAAAGGCAGAAGAAGAAGCTTAAAGAAGAGGAAGACACAGCTTTAGTTTATTCAGTTAGCATTCATTGCAGCTTCTGACCTTAGCAGGTTTTCAAAAGCTCTTTTTCAAATGTGCTGAAAAATGAGAAAGTGGTATTTCTGTGCTCTAATCTGCTAGTGTTAGCCTTGTGAAGTTTTTTTGAAAGACATCACTGCGACCAAGATACTCCATTTTGCTCTTTGACCTGTGGCACTCCATTGCTTAAAACTGAATGATATTGAACCCAAAACTCAAACTGGCTTCCTTCTCAGGAGCTATAAGTACCCTAATTTCTTTCACTTACAGTGTCATGTATCTTTCCACGCTAGGGTTTTGCACTGTTGGCCAAAGTTCAAGCTGGTTGGTGATACCAGGCTGGTGCAGGGTAAAGCTGATAATTCTTTGGGAAGATGTTTCAGTACTCATTTCATGGCAATGGCTGCAAAGTTGTTTATGAAGTATCCTTTGCACAAGTTACATTTGTTATCTACACAGCATTAGTTGGAGAAGCAGCCGGGGAACCCAGTGCTGAATTGAACATCTGAAGGATAAAGGCTTTTTCTTTCTTATAGGATGGCGAACAGGGATGGATGTTCCTGCATAGATTTGGCAGGGGCTGTAGAAGCTTTTTCTGGAGGGGAGGGGAGTGAGGAGAGAAACCAAGAACGAGCTTATATTGGAAATAGGTCTGTGGCCCTATGCTGCTGCATGTAGGAAGTGGCAAAACATTTTTTTTCATCGGATTATGTATTTTTCCACGTCAATAATGGTAAAAGGGAAGTAACTGAAAATCATCTACTGACTTTACTACCCACCTCTGCATCTGCCTTATTTTTGTAGCTGTTGCACTGGAAAGCTGTGAATGGCAGATATACACTACCTGATTGGCAAGGAAAGTAGATGGCACAACCCACAGAAACTACATGTCCTCACTGCTATTAGAAGCTTATGGAGGACTTTGCAGTCCTCCATAAAGTGGATACTGTATGTTTTCTTAGTAGAACACTGAATTTGGTAATTTTGACAGTGAGTTGCCAGATTCCCCACCTTCTATCGTCCTTCATTGATTATTTTATTAGAAGCCCAAATGACTCAGGAGTAATTATATGAACCAGGCTTTAAAAGCCTGATGGTACAAGCTGTTTGTTTCAATTGTCTAAAAATTACTTGGCAAAAATAGTAAATGCAGATTTACTTGAAACTCTTACTATTGGTTATGTATAGTTAACCTACCACTGCGCATATCCAAGCATTATTTACTAACAGATGAAGTAAAACAGTCTTTGTGCTATTTCATGTTCATATGTGAAATAACTTTGGTGTGCTGATGGTAGCAGTTTCCACAATGTGGTGTCGTAAGGTTATTATCATAGAGTCAAGGTTGGAAAAGACCTCTAAGATTGCCTAGTCCAACCATCAACCCATCCCCACTGTTCCCACTAACCATGTCCCTAGGTGAGCAGAGCACTAGTTCAAGGGGCAAGACAGTTACATTTGTACTACATGTTCCATGTTACTGTCCCATTCTCCTTCTATGTCTCTCTGAATATACATACATATGTTCTATCACTGCTGTTATTAGTGTTTTGAAAGCTCAATCTTTAACGCTTCAAGACTTCAGATGCAGTTAACGAGTGAGACATAATTATCACTTACACCTACCTTAGTACTATTAATATGAATTTTGACTCTTTTTTCCAGTGGAATTTTCAAATATGGGTAATACAAATTAATGGTTTCTGTTTTTTGCAGGCACCCAAATAGAAGTGGGAGTGTGCAGAAGTGCCAGATACTGACTAGCATTGCCTTAAAGCAGTGCTAACAATAAAGCAATAGGAAGCTGCGCTGCTGCAGTGGATTCCAGCAAGAGTCATTCTTAGCCACATGAAGGTTTAACCTTGATGTTTCTTTTTGGAAATTAGTTGAGAATGTTGTAGTTATTAAAAGGGTGCACTCACACACATATGTTTATATATTTTTTGCTAGGAGATAAATGCAGGGACAATTATGAGCAGGTACAGTCTTTCACATCCATATGGAGCTAATTAAGGCAGCTACCATATCCAAAAGGAGAAATTTTTACATATTTCACAAAGCATAGAGAGGAAGTTTTTTTTCCAGCAGAAAGATAGTTTCTACAGTGTGCTTAGAGAGGAAATTTGTTTTGTTTTGGCTGTTGCTGGCTTTGTTTTTTCTCTTGAAAGCGTATTTTTGTGATTGTGGAATGATGCCCATTGTCCTCAGTGACAGGCTCAGTGTTGATCACTCGCTGTTACAGGGAATCACGAAAGATATCTTCGATCCAAAGAAAATCTCCCTGAAACATATGAGATACTTAAATAATTATGAGAGCTTTAACGTGTTATGCATTTCCAAGGCTGTTTTTTTTTTCCAGGTTTTGCTAGGATGTGTGTGTGATCGCTGTGTTTATGGGATGCCCTTCCAGCAATGCAAATGCAGCTGCAGGTCTGTATGAGAGCACTGTATATTTTTTCCTCTGATTGCCTGTTTCAGAAACATCAGCAAAATTTTCATTGACTGAGCAGTGTGCCAGAGTTCTAGCATGGTATTGTAGCTTTGGGAGGGTAAAGCTTATCAAATATTTGATATTATAAAATTAAAAAAAAGAATTCTGGTTAGTGTACGCATACTATTTAGTGCAGTTAGTTCTATGGGCAGACCTACGGAGTAGATATTCTTTATATCAAGGTGGGTGAAGAAAGACCTCCCTATGTATTTATATCCAAGTAAGAGGCTTTCTGGAGCTGTTCAAAGCTCTGTGGTTAAAGCTGAAAACCTGAAGTGTTTTCACTGTGAGGGCACAGTATGTGGTGAAACAATTACTTATACCCTGCTCTCTGTTTGAATGTGAAGTTCCTATTTTTAGGAGTCACTGCCACTTGGCTCAAATTCATTCCTGTACAAGAATGCTGCAATTTGCCTTTTGGATTTTAGGGGACTTGAGAATGTTGGACAAGAGGAGCTTGTATGAAAGTCATTTCTGCTTGTCTATGTAAAGCTATCACGTTATAATGTCCCTAAACTATTAGTAAGTTGTCAAGTTGATGTTTTATCTAAATTTCCTGGGGAAAGCTGCACATTCTTTGTGTAAAACAGCGAATACCCCACATTTCATGAGAATTTTGCTGTCCTGCTCTTGTCAGCCAGCAGGAGAAATCAACTAAATCTTTTTCTCCCTTGCGGGCATTTGTGGACCTGTTCTCCCTGCATTTGCTTTACTGCTCTAAGCAGCTGTCTTTAAAGAATCGTTCATTGGGTTGGCACATCTGCACATGCCTTAGAGTAGCATCGTAGCCCTCTGTTGTGTAACAGATATCAAATGGCTTTGTTGATGGTCCTGAAAACATTTTCATTGCAAAGTGCTGCAACTAAGGATCTGTAGTTCTCAGACTGAACTTAGATCAAAGTTACTGGCAAAAAAAAGTTAGAAGTTGGATAATTTAAATGCCAAATTCCCCTCTGTTGGGATGTGCAGGTTTGCGAAGTATGCTGA
Organism: Lagopus leucura; assembly: GCF_019238085.1. NCBI lineage: Eukaryota > Metazoa > Chordata > Aves > Galliformes > Phasianidae > Lagopus > Lagopus leucura. The sequence goes on from NW_024962264.1 coordinate 23,181,815, forward strand.
GCATGTCCCGGGTGAGGCTCTGAAAAACAAACGTTGAAAACTGCTAGTGTGTCAGGTAATCGGATACATCTTGATACAGTTTCAAGCCACCTGAAGAGATACACTTCCCTAAAATGGTACCTTATTCCAGCAGTGGAAACTGAAAAATGGTAGAAGTGGCTGTACAGAACCCTTGGAGTTTCTATGCAATCAGTGTAATCTTTGGTTGGACAAGGGGGAATGGTTCTAAACTGAGACAGGGGAGGTTTAGGTTAGATATTAGGAGGAAGTTTTTCACTCAGAGAGTGGTGATGTACTGGAAAAGGTTGCCCAAGAAGGTTGTGGATGCCCCATCCCTGGAGGCATTCAAGGCCAGGCTGGATGTGGCTCTGGGCAGCCTGGTCTGGGGTTGATGATCCTGCATACAGCAAGGAGGTTGAAACTAGATGATCTTTGAGGGCCTTTTCAACCCAGGCCGTTCTATGAATCTTACTTTGGACAGCAGAGCAGTTCCTTGAAGTTGCAGTAACAGATGGTCTCGCAGCCTTCTCCTTCCCAAAAGTGATCCTGCAGGTTGTCATCAACTTGCCGGAGGCTCACCATGCCTTTGGGAATGCTGTGACAGCTGTGGTCATGTAGGACCCTCTTGTAGCACTTGGGCCGCCGGGAGGGCACTGTGTGGGCACCCAGGAGGGCACTCAGCAGAAGTAGAACTGAGAGCATCTTCATTTTTGGAAAGTTTCCTGTGCAACAGTGTTAAATAGAAATGAGATACGTGACATGGATACAGCTGTTGGGTGGATCTCTTTCCCCAGTCTGCTTTCTATCTTATATTTTTCTGTCTTTCCTGTGAACTTATGGAGGCTTTGAGTGTCTGCGTTGGAGAGCGTTTTCTCCTAGGAGGTAAATAAGATTGCCGTGGAATTGATATTCATTACTTTCTGTACAACCACAGGAATCCTATCGCTGGGAACTGAGCTTCTGTTGCTGACAATTTTGTTGTTACTTGCCCTCTCACCTTGAGAAAATTGCTCTGAGTTGGCCGTGTGCTCTCAGTGATGTGAGTGAACACATTGCTGTCTACCAAGGCAGTGAGTCTCATTGCTTTCCAGGTGATTTTGGCTGGTTGAGAATGTTGAAATGAGTCACTAATTTAACACTAGTAGTATGTTTCCCCGTAAAAAAATACGAGCATTCCTAGTTCTAACTGTGGTAACATCTAGAAAGGTTTTGTTGTCTTTCATTCAGTTGGCACATAGTTGATCCCTTTATGCTGCCACTGCAGACTTCTAGGCTGTTACATGTGGGCACAGGATAGGGTATTCTAAACTAACCTGGACATAATTAGCAATAAGACATCCTCTGAGCAAAGACCATAACAAATGCCAAGTTCAAGTGCCATAGCTTTTATCTAGATAAGAAAAAAATAGGGCATGACAGGCATAGAGGTCACTCAGATAATTGAGTTGTGCTTGTATTGTTTTGTGGAACACTTGAGTTGCTCTTGAAAACAAACAAACAAAAAAAAACTATTAAACATATACATTTACTGTACTTACAGTATTTTTTTCCTATGTAGGTTCTTAACTACCATAGCTATCTTGCTGATATTCTGTTTCTTCAGACAATGAATGGCAAACAACTTAAGTAGTCTGGCAATTTGAGTTCATGTTGGGGATCAAATGCTACACTGATGCTCTTCAATTATATTTTCCATAAGATTTTGTGCAAACTTTTAAGATCACTGACCCAATAAAGTGTTAAAAATCGGCTAATAGGTTAAGGAATATGATTACAATGATAATAAACTCTTGTGTATTTTCAAACTTCCATCGTAGGAACAAAATTAATTGAACAGTTCCTTCTGGTTTCTGTGAACTTGTACATGAACTTCTGAGTAGTAGACTCCTATAAAATACTGGTAATGGAGCCTTGGGGATCTATTTTTAAATTGCCTTAGAGTGCAGTATTGAATAACTCTCTGTCTTTATTAGTTTTAGGCCTCAAAACGACTTCTCAAATAAACTAAAAATTGTTTGAACTTTGTCTGATGTTTCAAGTAAAGAATCTGCATTGTCATACTAATAACTTTGTTTTGTAGTAGAAATACTGCAGTTACAAGGGTTCTGCTCAGAGGTTTGTAATGCTCAAAGAAGTTTGTGCTGTACCTCGGTAAACATCAGCATAGAGGAATACAGTTTAACATTTTTCTGTTCAAATAATTGAACTTTGTTATGTAAGTATTTAATGGAAGAAATGTTCCATGCAAAAGAAATTTAGGAAACAGATGAGGTTTCTGTCTTTGTTTTCTGTGGTTGGATTATTCTGTGAGTTGCTCCCCTGAGGACAAGGCATTCGTAATATCTTGTGCACGTTTTTTGTACTTAATTTGAATGAGTTTTCCCTAAATGGAGTTTAGCTGGAGTTCTCGTTTCAATCTGTTGCCAGCTGCCGATCTGCTCTAAATTAATAGGAATACATTCTGTCCCAAAAACTGACAGATTTTCTGCAGGCTGTCAAATTGCTGGATTCAAGAATCGTGATCTACAGCTGAGGATAACTCAGTACTCACTTTGGAATACAGGAAGGTGTTGCTATAGAGCATCATTGAGAATCGATATGGATGGCTGCCAAAAGTGGTATTAGCAAAGTCATGTGCCAGCGCGCTGTGGATAGACAGCTTTGCTCACAGGCTGGTTATGCATCTTGCCTAATCAGTACTGCTGCTTTTCAGAACAGTACTTTATTAAAATCGTTGTTGTTGGTTTTTTTTTTCCTGAATACTTCCTGTTTCTTTGTGGTTAGTAACTGAAAGGAAACTTTTCAGTTAGGAGACCTTTCTTCAAAAGATTGGTCATTTGCTGTAAAAGGATGGTGCCTATTTGCAGGTGAAAGATTGCTCAGGTGTTTCAGCAGTTCCCTGCACAGGGTCAGTGGTGATAAACCTGGCAGACCTTTCAGATGCAGAATCTTCTGTTTCCTGACAAACTGCTGGGAATTCTTCCAAAGGCAGTGATGGAATATCACTTGATTGCTTAGGAAAACAGCAGAGCTAGAAAGTGCCTATTTACATCAAAATGTGTGTCAGAGATCTTATCTACCTTTGCTTAGCATGGAAACAGTCTTCTCTCATAAAACAAATCAGGGAAATTTGAACAAATCCCATCTCCAAAGTGACACAAAGAATCATTGCCAGCAAACAGTGTTAGATTTATGTAAAGCCTTTGAAAAAGCAGCAGTGCCAGCCATGCTAAGCCTGACCAGATTGCTCTATCAAGACCATATCACTTCCAGTTCTAACAGAGGAGTTAAGCCATCTACAAATATTTAAAATGAGCTCCTGGCAGTTGCAGAAATCCAATTTAAGGAGTTAACTCCCTGGTTACTTTGGTACAATGTAAGTGAAGTTCAGGGAAGAAGTTCAGCTGGACAAACAAATGCTTTGGAAGACTTAGAATTTTGCATGGTGCAAAATTAGTTTCAATGTGCTGTGATTCAGGAATTACTGTTATCCCTGCTCATTCAGCAGAGAACATCTGAATTGTTCTGACAAGCAATTTGGCACCATCTCATAGTTAGAGAAAGACCAAATAAACAAAAAAAACAACCACGTTTCAGCATCCTGATCTGTGAATTAAAGGGTAATATTTCATGAAGATAGTGATGCTCTTTGAAGTTCCTGTATTACTGCTGGGAATTCTGGTGTGAGCAGTAGGAGACAGAAACAGGGAAAACTGAGGAATTGCTCAAAAATATATGTCATAATGTATCTAGGAGATCCTACAGGATTAGGAAAAGATGCATGTTTACAAGTTTTGTCTCTTAACTGTACTTTTCAGAGTTGTTATGCTTTTCTGTGCATCTCCAGTTGCCTAATCCTAAAAATCAGCAGTATGCTTATCTGATACTGATGTGGTGTATGATCTTTACCAGTCAGTTCAGTGATGTGCTGGGTTAGCAAGCTGGCTGACTGTGCCTTAAAAAGTGAAGCAAATGTAATTTTCTATATGTATTATATGTATAAATCACACTCTCTTTGTGTGTGGAGTTCAAGAGCTAAAAGCACCCACTTGCAATTAAATGCCCTTTAATCATCTTTTATTTGTCAGGTTATCTTTCAGAAACACCTGTAATTCCTGGCTTCAACCTGAAAAAAACAGAATCTAATATAGAATATTTCAGTGTTAGTGCATTATAGATAGGCTTATTAGTACATTCCTAAGAAATCATTACACAAGAACTGCATAACTGATATTATTATGAGGAACTTTCTTCCATAAAAAAGTACTCAAATCTGTTTTGCTTGAACAGTTGGTACATTGTGAGGACTGCAGCAACTCCACTGAGGATGAATTCGGTGAATTGCTGCTTTGTAATTCCCATCAATACCATGATTCTTTCCAGAAATTGACTTCTCATTAAAATCTATTTAGTTCTCTTAAAGTCAGCAATTCGTTGTGAGTGCACCTCTCTCTGCATTTACCAACTTTGCAATAATACTGAGTACAGGAAAGCAACATAGCACATTTAATGGCTTTGGATGTTAATATCTAACATTCAACCTTGAAGAAGAGCAAGATAGGAAAGAAGGATCTTTATCTGGATTATACCCACCCATTTGTCTCAGTTAACATATTTTGCCTACAGTGTATCTGATCTCCCCAAATCATCTTCTGTATGTTCCCACATATATTTCTAATTCTGCAGTCTTTAACTAGCAGCAGAAGAACATGTGAGCAGGGATAATTTCAGGAACTAGACGTACCTTTTTCTTCTGCTTCTCTTCTTTTCACTTTCTTAGCAGTATCTTTTCAGATGTACACAGAGCTAGAGCTGGAGGGGATGAGCAGAGGGAGGGCTGACCGAGGTGCTAGACAAACAGCCTTTTGTCCAGCCTGGTTTCTGTCTGTGAGTGACACACTCCCTGCTCCAGAGAGGGGCAGAGGATGGGCTTCAAGAACTGCCTCTTTCAGACACTGCCAACCTTGATGAGGGAAAGAATAGAGAGTGCATCCCTTCCAGCAGGAAGCATTTCATCCATCCAGGACCTGATGGCAAGGTATCTCCTCAAGTGAGCAAACCACAACACTCAGAATGAATGGAGGAAGTGCCCTGTGGAATACGTGCCCTGCTGTGCCACCCGAGCGGGGCTGTGCTGAGCAGGGCATGCAGCCAGCCAGCAGGCTTGTGTAATCCTTGCCTTTGAAATTCTGTTTTTTCAGACTGAAAGAATGGAGAACTGTAATTATTTTAGCTAGATTCTTGTATGACCTACAATATGACATCGTGCATTGAGTTCATCACTGGCCAATGTTTAATCAAGAGGTAAAGGGTTACACTGAACAGTATTTCAAAGGAAATTATATTAGACTAATATAACTATTCAAGTAGTCCGATACAATGTGTGTGATAAAAACAAACAAATTGAGGTCCTTGAATAGATCTGAAGTATTAATAAGAAAACAATCTCTGGGCTGAACTCTGGGACTTGGTCAGTGTCCTTACATGTACCTTGCAGTTTGGGTCCCTCTTTTGTTCTGGTCATCCTGTCTCTATTTCCTCATGTGGATAGGGAAGTACAGTTCTACCTTAGATTTTGATCTGTAGTTTTTCACATTTTCTAGTATCTAGTGCATCATTTTGGTTCTCCCATGTCTTTGTAAGGATTTGTAGTTCTATATCTTGTTGAGCAGCTTCCCATGCAGAGGTTTGTTACTAGTGCGAATATGTACCTCTGCTCAGCTGCTCCAGTTTACAGTTTAATGTCTTGATGCTGTGATACTTGTAGCTCCTACACCTGAATGTCTCCTCTGGCAGGAGCATAACCATCAGGGCATTCCTCTCCATGCTGCAGAAGGGAGCAGGATGTGTGCTTGTACCTCTGCAAGGTGTCTTTCCCTTTTCAGGACGATGAGATAGATGCCTTGCGCTGTTTTTCTACAGTAATTCCTTTCCAGTGTGGATCCTAGCTCTTGCTGTTTGTGCTCTAAATGAGATTATTCTGATGCCTCTGTGAAGACATTGTGTCTCAGTTGCTGGGAAGGACCTGCTTGAACAGCAGACAAGCACTCTGAGGATGGGTCACTTTGTCCATAAAATGGAGTGAGTGGGGAGATCATTCTTCTGAAAGCATTCTGTTGTGCTTTGAGAAGAGACTGTTCTAACAAAAATACTGTTTTGATGGTGCGTTGGTGCTCCTCCCTGCCCCTGCTCTGTAGGTCTATGTTTGATGTCTCCAGTCATTGCGAACATTCAGGGACAGGAGGAAATTTTCTCCCTTGTAGTGCTTCGTAGTATAGAAGCTCCCTTGTAGTATAGAAGTGGGAAGTAAATGTTTTAAGGAATCTAGGGAGTAAGATGCAACCAAAGGCTATGTTGGCTGATGTAGGAGCAGCTATCTGAGGTGTGAAAATTGAGATAGGTAGCTTATAGGAAAATGCATTGAAGGATGGGGCAGCCTCTGATGCTGGTGGCCTTGAAGAGAGCAAAGTGCGAAGCAGTGCTTGCAGGTCTAACTTCTTTCTCATTTTTTCACTAATCTGTTTCCCCAAATATGTTTCTATACTAAATCTATCTCATTTCCTGTAGGACTGTCAAGTTAGCTTAGTTGACTGTTAAATTCAACAAGACCAAGTGCTGGGTCCTGCACTTTAGCCACAGCAGCCTCAGGCAACCCTAGAGGCTTGGGGCAGAGTAACTAGAAGACTGTGCAGAGGAAAAGGGCCTAGAAATTTTGATTGATACTCAGACAAAAACGAGCCAGCAGCGTGCCCAAGTGTCCAGGAAGGCCAGTGGCATCCTGGCTTGTATCAGCAATAGTGTAACAGCAGGAGCAAGGAGGTGATCATCCCTCTATACTCAGCTCTGATGAGGCCACAGCTTAAGTGCTCAAGTGCGGTGTTATGGATCCCTCACTACAAGAAAGACATCGAGACCTTGCAGTGTGTCCAGAGAAGGGCAGTGAAACTGCTGAGGTTGAAGCACAAGTTTTATGGGGAGCAGGAACCGGGCTCAGGGCTGATCTTATCACTCTCTACAACTCCCTGAAAGGAGGTTGTGTTGAGGTGGAGGTCGGCCTCTTCTCTCAGGTAACTAGCGATAGGACTAGTGAAGGGAACGGCTTCAAGTTGCACCTGGGGAGATTAAGGTTTTGGATATTAGGAAAAACTTATAAAGTGGCACTGGAACGAGCTGCTCACAGAGCTGATTGGGTCACTCGTCCCTGGAGGTATACAAGAAAAGCTTAGATGTAGTGCTAAAGTGCACGGTTTAATAGGAAATTTTGGTTGTAGGTACACAGTTGTACTGGTTGATCCTGGAAGTCTTTTCCAACCTTAATGATTCTATGATTCTGTTTCTGGCCTTGGTGTCCCTTTGGTGGTGAGATTTGCCAACTTTAATTCCTCCTGTCTTTTTGTCTCATTTCTGAGTTGCCTTGCTCAGGCTGCTGATGGGATGCCAACAATGGCAGAGAAGTGTTGAAAATTGCTGAGTTTTTTTATTCCCCATGATGGCACTTGGTAGCTGCAAGAGAACTTTAGGGTGAGCTTGCTTTTCCACCTTCTTTGATCTGTGTCTACATGGGATGGAGAGGATCATTATGAATCCCATTAAACTCATATCTAGAGACCTTTTATTTGTTTGCCTACTGATCCCTGTTCTTGGCTGAAGAGATATGGTAAGATACAAAGTACAGCTGTTTGGAGGGGACAGAGAAGTGGTAGAAGCAATAGTCCATAGGAGAGAAGGACAGTGTCCCCTGGTAGAGTGAGGAAGAAGAACGAAAAGGCAGAACTGACATTCAGCTGCAAATGAGTGGCAGTCTCTGGTATATAATGTTACTCTACACTGAATTTGTGTAATATGCCCTTGGGAAAATAATCTTTGCTTCTTTAAGAACTCAGCATTCTGCATATACTTCACATTTTTAATGCAGGCCATGCAAGTTTAACTTTTTTCTGTAAGCACAAATCGATTTGCATTTTACTGTATTCTCAATATCAGCATGCAGCTTTTTGCAGGCTGAAAGTGCAAAATACTAGCATTTTCTCCTCTCATGTTAAATCTTCTTAAAAGATGCCAGGCAGCTCATTAGTGCATGCAGTTTATAGGAGGAGATCTATAACCTAGATCTATAATCTGAGCCCTAGAACCTGATTTTGGTGGCTGATGCAATCTAAAATTTATAGCTGATGACTCTAGAGGAATGTACGTATTGTAGGTATGCATAAAGATCTTGGGAGACTTGATAGTGGTAGCAATGACCGTGCCAGTGCAACTAAGACATTAATTGCTGTCATTATTTGTTACAGGGTTGTGGTTTGTAGGATGCTTTATGGTTGGTTTTCAGTATTATGGCTTTTAAGCAGCCATAAAATCCTTACATACTCATTTTGCAAATACGTGTGTACCGCAAATACTGTAGCTTGCATCATAGCCTTCATGTGCTCTTTTCCATGGCTTGATGTCTATAATGTAAATCAAACACATTGAAAACACATTATTTTTACTTTGTGTAACTTTAACACTGTTTCCATTGTTCCCCTGATTATTATGTTTAGGATATATTTGTGCTGTTAGATGTTATATTGTTGCATTTGCAGTTCCTGCATCTGGTAATATGCATTGTACCTTGTATCTGCAGTAACCTGGGAAGTTCATTTGAATTTTCCAGACAAGAATTCATTGCCTGTTTGAAGAAATCAAGTTCAGTAGCTGTTCATGCAATTTTTCTTCTGTCTCCTTGCCGCTATTGTGAGGTGCTGCTTTATTTCCAGTGGCTGTTCTCTGTGAAGTCCCAGAGCATGTCTGTTTCCTCTCTCCGTAATTTCTGACTTCCTTTTATTGCTTTTGGTTTTTTTTTTTTCAACTTCTGTAGTCTGCAAACCATGCTTGGTTAAAATACAAGGCATATCATTGAGCTTATCAAAGCAATCTTTTAGTGTGGTTCCTCAAATAAGTTCTCTGTTGGCACTCTCAGGCTGCTGCTTTTCTAGTAATGCAGAGAGGATGCTCTATAAAGAGAACCTGCTGATGCTATGAACTGTCAATTCGTATGTAATACAGCCCAGCGTTTCAGAGAGGCAAATGAATCTGAGCATGTCTTGAAAAGAATGGCTGTAAACTGGGAAACTAATGTCTTTCTTGTAGTGAGGAGCCCGAAATTGAACACAGTACTCAAGGTGCAGCCTTACCAATGCTGAGTACATGGAGATGATCACCTCCCCTGCTCCTGCTGGCCACACTATTTCTAATGCAGGCCAGGATGCCGTTGGCCCTCTTGGCCACCTGTGCACACTGTCAGCTCATGTTCAGCCGAGCATCGACCAACACCCCCAGGTCCCTTTACTCTTCACAGTCATCCAGCCACTCATCCCCAAGCCTATAGTGCTGCATGGGGTTATTGTGGCCAAAATTCTTCATTGATTCAAAATGTTTTATAGTTATATATGTATTACTGCTTTGCTAGGAATTACTTGTTGATACTTTAGAAGCCTTGAGGGTAGGGAGCATTATGCAGCTGCTGGAGTTGCCTAGAGTCAGAAGTCTGATAAAAAACAGGGAGGGATACCATTGCCTCCATCACCCTTATTAGTTTTAACTGCAGTTAAAGAAGAAAGAATGTAATGAGAACAATAACATACAAAAAGTTACTTATAAGATCTAGTGTAGTTTCCCTTAATCATCACTGCTGAGAGCATAACAAATACCTTCCTTACTTTTCAAGTCTTTGACCACCTCACTGATTTGTGACTGCTTCAACTGTGGCGTCTATTTGTCCACTTGTTGCACAGGGAGGGTGGGGGGAGCTTGGGCCATTTGACCTGGAGAAGATGCTGTAACTGTGCGCTTGGCTTGTCAGTGTATTGAACACCTGGGGACAGGGCTGGTAAAGAACATGTCACGATGTTCTTCTCAGTGGTGCCCTGTGATGGCATAAGAGGCAATGAGCACCAGATGGAAACCAGAAAAATTCCATTTCAACATCTGAAGGAGCTTCCCTGTGAGGCAGGTCAAGCCTGTGGAATCTTTATCCTTGGAGAAATCAAAAATCCAGCTAAATGCCATCCTGTGCAACAGATTTGCTGAGTTTTGAGGTCAGGTACTTTGGCCTCAAATTCTCATAGTACCCTGGGAGCCCCTTCACACAATTTGTTGTATTTTTTGCCACCCTCATCTCCTGTTGTGTTCACATAACTTCTGTTTATGTAGCATCCTGCATACCTGACTTCATATTTACAGTGTCATGCTTGTTTGACTTCTGCTAGAACTCTAGAGACCATGCTATCTGGTCCCAGTGATTCTGTAACGTGTTTCTTTTTGTTTGTATATTGAGTACTACTGAAAAAAAGAAAGAAAAAAAAAATTATAAGACCTCTCTGAGAAATACCTGTTGAAGAAAAGTCATTGTCTCTAAGGTCAGACACAGTTCTAGTAGGTGGAGACAGGAACATCTTCACATTCTCACTTTGGGAATGTGATGTGAAGTCAGTGTGCTTTGCTGCTTTTAGGTATGGTGGAGAACATAGGGAAAGTACTGTCTATGTTCCTCTGCAATCAGAAATAAAGAGGAATTTTATTAAAATCATTTGGAGTTCTGAATTCTATTTAAGTCAAATCACGAATGTCTTATGTGTACAAGCTGCAGGCTGCAGTCATGTAAATGACATTTAGAAAGACTGCTCCATAGACTTTTGAGTAGCAGAACTATGAATTGCAGTTGAAACCTTTTATTTTTGAAGGATATTGGACTATGGCTCACCAGATACAAATCATATTGTCTTATCTGCGACATACATTTTTAATCAGCTTTAACTACAAAAAACTGCTATTTACTGTTGCAGTTTGCTATTGTCATAACCCAGAAAAATCCACAAAGATATGATATTTGTGGAAATATAAAGCCAACAAATCAACTTTATTGCCGAATAGGAGCTAAACAGAGACAATGAATATTCTTGTGCTAGGATAAATAATTTAGGATTTCATATTATTCCCCCAGGTCACCATGATGGCAGGAGGTAATTTTCTGATGCTAATTTCATTTTCTCAGTACTCATAGACCTCGGTGAAACTGAAAAAATAAGTCATATAGTGATGTCTTTTGGTGGCCTTCATGTCAATAAAGAGTATATTTGTGCTTTTGTTTTCTGTGAGGAACTGTTTCAACAACTCCTTCAAGGATACTTAGCTTACAGCTGCACTGCTGCATGTTTATTACCATTGCTGTAAACCAGGCATGTTCAACCCATGCCCCACATGCAGCCCAGCAAGGCTGGCAGTGCCAGTGTATCAGAAGCAGCTGTGGAGTGGCCCCAGGCATGTGCCCACCCCTCAGCAACAGCCAAACAGTCAGTAAAAATCAATGCATATTTGTGAGAGTATTTTCAGTCAGTATAAATACATGACCTATAAATTTTCTGATTTATATATATAAAAGTGTATTTATGTATAGAGTTGCAATCAGATATTTCACTCAAAACTTTGTGTCTTTTAACTGGACTTTCAAAATCCCTGTCTTAGCAGAGAAAAATATCCTTCCCTTCATGATCACACTTATTTGTCATCACTTTCTCGCAGTTTTGAACAATTTTTGAACAATTATTTTCAAGGATGAAGTAAGGAAGAGTAAAATTTCATCAGAAATCTCTGATGAACACCATGAGACATCACTAAGAATTACAGCCATCAACCCAGACTTGCGTGTTAGTTTAGCAAAAACAAGGCCAAATATCCCACGAGTTTTGTTTTTGTTCCTCTCCTTTTTTTAAAAAGTTTTAAGAAAAATATCTAATGTGTTTTATTACTTATATGTTAATGACACTGTATATTTTGTGAGGCTGCTCTGAAAGTAATGCCTCCTGTTTTATTATGCTGCCCCCAAGATGTCAGAGGGGGATATTGGTATGGCAGTAGAGATTTAACATTCTCACCAATATTCTGCTACATTTCATTGCCTTGTGACAATTGGCAGCAGAGAGGCAGTCTGACAAAAAGGCAGCTGACATGGAAGTACACATGAAGCAAAGGTTTGTCACTGCAATCCATGCAGGTAAAATGTCACCTATTGACATTTGCTGAGTATTTATGGAGGTGAAACAGTGAATGTGAGCACAGTGAGGCAGTAGGTAGTAACATTTCGACAGTGAATCAACTTCACTGGTGTAGGTTGTTAAGCATAGTATGTGGGCTCTTGTTCATTGCTGGTGGAAATGCACAGGTAATGGTGGTGACTATGTTGAAAAATAGTGCTTTGTAGTTGTGAAGTAGCTTTATCAAATAGTGTCATTGTGCTCTTTGTATATGTTGTTGTTTCAATGGAAATAAATAGGAGGCATTACTTTTGGAGCAACCAACATCTATACAGCCTAAGACAATTTCTATTCACTAGATGCAGCCCAGGCCAGCCAAAAAGATTGGATACCCAAGCTGTAAACAGTTCCCAGAGCTTTTACCTTTGCATTTAAATTGAATAGGTCACATCTGGTAGCATATCTCTAATTTCCAAGATTTGCACAGTATCTTTTACAAAGTACGTAATGCGTACAGATACACATATGTACAGTCCCACACTTTATTCTTTTGTAATCTTACTGACTCACTGATGGAACGACAGAGAAATTTGTTCAAAGAATAGTCAACACTGCTTCCCAGACTGTCCCTGCTTTAACTGGAGGAAAAAACTTCATGCTCAGAATAACAAGAACTGAATTATTGCTTTATAATCTTTGCACAGACCCTTGATTTTGTTATCAAGACCTGAAAGGCTGTTAATATAGTCTATCTAGATTTCAGCAATGCCTTTGACACTGTCTCCCACAGAACTATCCTGGAAAAGCTGGCAGGCTGTGGAGGAGCAGGGAAGTGATCATCCTCTTTGTATAATCAATGAATATTAAGGTTATAATAATATAATCATATAACATAATTATGAAATAAACAAGAGAGTTTGACAAAGCAGACTATGATGATAAAAAGAGAATAAATAGAAGGCTTACCCCTATCCTGGGCTTACTCACAAAACACCAGCAGAGGCAATCTCCAGAAGAGACCCTTCCCCACTGGTAGCCAGCTCTTAAATAGGTCTAGGAGGGGTAGAGCCAGGCTCCTCCCCTTCCAGCAGCACAGGTGAAATGCCTTCATCTGTGCTCCTCTGGCTGACTCATGGTTCGCCTCAGGTGATCAATCAGAGGTTCAGGCCATGACTCAGCAGTTCCCATACACTCCACCCCTTCATGGCGTGAACCAATGATCAGGTTAACTAAAGGGTAAGCTTTCCCTAATACAGAGATCTGCTATATCACGATGCTTATACAATTTTCATCACAACGCGTGTTGGTACAATTCAGGACAAGTGATGATCAGTGAATGTCCATATTCTTCTATGGGCCAGTGCTCGATGATGTGAGTGGAGGCATGAGATCATGAGGTGCAGGTCCATTCTATGTTCCATCAGTCCCATGCAGACCATCAGCAGGTGTTATAGGCGATCTGACAGAACACTGGAATGCTTGATGGCATTTTGTTCCTTCCAGTGATCCTGAAGGCTCACAGGGAGTAATACAGATGTTTCAGAGGTACCAGGAGGGGAAGGTCTGCTCTCCAGGGCAAGATACAGGCCGTATTTCTATCCTGGGTCAACACTGGGGCACACCCTGGCTGCCTGTACCACACCTTCTGGCCAGATGTCTGCAGCTGCATAATGATGTCAGGCATCAAAGGAGGTGTCCTGATCTGTCACATGGACATGATGGGGGTCCCTTTAGCAATAAAGATTGAAGTGTTGACCACAATATCAGCAGGCCATGTACCTATTACTGGAGGGACTACTGAGCCTCCCACCTCCAACAATCTCCCCCAAGGTGCAAGTAGGCCACACCACTTGGGTCCTACCTGCAACTTCCAGGGCCATTTTATTTTATGGGTACCCGGATCTAAATTCTCAGGGACAGGGAGCAGAATATTATTTTCGTTCAATCTGGGGTCTTACCTGATGATCAGTGCCTGTAATTTGGATCCTAAGCGGGATGGCCCATGTCATCTGCAACATTCTCAGGGCACTGGGTCAGCCATCTCAAAGTCGTTCATTCAGGTCCCACAGGGTTTCATACAGTCTTTTTGTCCATCCCTGCAGGGACTGGGAGTCTGTCTTCAGGGCAGCCTTAAGAATACCGTTATAACATTCAATGAGGCCTGCCCCCATTGGATTATATGGCAGGTGGAATCGCCATTCGATGTTATTTTCTTCTGCCCAGCACTGTATTGTTGCACCAGTAAAATGAGTCCCTTGGTCACTCTCGATGACTTGAGGTGTCCTGTAGGCAGACATCAGTTTAGCGAGTGCCTTGATGGTATATGCCTGGTTTGCTTTCGGTACTGGACAGGCCTGCAGCAGCCCACTTGCAGTGTCAATGCAGGTCAGGGCGTATCTTGCCCCCTCAGAGTGAGGAAGGGGCCCAATGTAATCGACCTGCCATCACTGGAGAGGATTGTGTCCTCAAGCAAGATGGGCTGTTGTTTCGCGCAACGATCTTGGTCTCATCTTGGAGCAAGCGTTGCAATCCTGGCATGCCTGGACAATATCAGATAGTTGTATGGGCAGTCCCCATGCTTTAGCAGCTGCCCACATTGTCTTTTGTCCAGCATGCCGTAGCTTCTGATGTAACCAGCGGGCGATGTTCTCAGATGGTGAATTCTCAATCCATTGAGCTCAGGCCAGTGCGTCGGCTTTGTCGTTTCCTTGTGACACAGGGGCTGATGACCAGAAACATGGTAGACATGTACAGTCCTGTGTTTGACCGTATTCCATATATCTAACCACATGTCTTTGCCCCAGATCAGTCAGGCGTGGATAGTCCATTCCTGGGTGGTCCACTGTGCAATCCAGAGAGTGAGCCCCCAGTACACAGCCCAGCTATCTGTGCAGATGTCCAGGATACCATCACCAGGTTCCTTGGTTATAGCCATCCACACGGCTCACAGTTCTGCCCATTGGCTGCTCTGACCATCCCCCTCATTGAACCAGATTGTCTCGGTGGAAGGATGGTATGCTATTGCTCTCCACTTGCTCGGGTTGCCCTTGCTGGACCCATCTGTGTACCAGGCATCTTCAGAGATAGGATATTTTCCCTCCCAAACGGGACTCTTCTCCGGTGGATTGACCAGTATTTCTTTTGGTGCATCACTGTGATACGTCACCGGGCCTAGGATCTTCTGGAGTTCTTCTTTCAAGTGTCATGAAGACAGACTGCTCCTTTGGCTGAGATAGGCAACCCATCGTGCCACCGTTTGTGCTTGGGCCACCCCTGTCTTAGGAAGGTGGGTCAGATCTTTCACCCACCCCTGAATTGGCAGAGTGGTCTTGACTATAACTTCAGCTGTTTGAGTTATTGGCTCTACTGCCTGTAATGCCAAATAGGCAGCCAATAACTGTTTTTCAATCATACTGTATCTTTCTTCTGCTCCGTGCCAAACCTGAGACCAGAAACCAATGGGGGTCCGAAGAACTCTGGCGTTGCCACAGGCCCCAACCGAAACCGTCTTGAGTAACATGAACGTCCAGCTCGGCTGGGAGGGTAGGATCAAATATACCCAATGCCTGGGCTTGTTTAACTGCCAGTTTTGCTTGTTGTAAAGCATCCTGTTCGGTTTTCCCCCAGTTCCATAGCTGCCCCTTTTTTGTGAGTCTATATAGTGGCCTTAGCAACTGCGCTAGGTGAGGTATAAAGGAACACCAGTAACCCAATATACCTAGAAACTCTTCCAGCTGCTTCGATGTTGTAGGGACTGGGAACACCTGAACCTTATCTATGACAGCACTGGGTTGTACTTTGGTCTTTCCTGACTAAACCACCCCAGGAATTTTACGGACAGGCCTGGACCTTGCACCCTTTGGGGATTTATAGCCCATCCCCTCTGCTGTAAATAGGTGGTTAATGAATCTGCCACCTGTCCTACTGCCTCCAGTGAGTCGGATGTCAGCAGGAGATCATCAATATAACAATAGAGGTTAACATCATCAGGTTTTGTCCAATCAGCCAGGTCACGCACCACTAGATTATGACAATGCGTTGGTGAATGCACGTACCCCTGTGGCAGGACCTGAAAGGTCCACTGCCTGCCTTCCCACGTAAATGCAAACTGGTCTTGCAATTCCTCAGCAATTGGGATACTGAAGAATGCATTTGCTAGATCTGGGACACAATGATAGGTTTTTATCTCCCTGCTTAATGTGTCCATTAGGGAGGCAATATTGGGTATAGCTGCATGAATAGGCAGTGTGACCTTATTTAACTCTCTGTAATCTGTAATTGATGCACCAAAAGAAATCATTCTCCATGTGCCATCCAGCTTTTGCACTGGCCATGGGGGGGGGGGAGTTATATGGGCTGTGTGCAGGTCTTATAATGCCCACTTTTTCTAATTCCTGCACCGTTCTTGATATTTCATCTTGCCCACCTGGAAGTCTATGTTGTCTCATGTTACTAATCCAGCACAGTTTCAGCAGGCAAACAGGCCCATGTTTTGAACGGCCTCTTAATATTGCCTGCATGGCCCGGATACTGATACATCTCTGTCGAAGTCTGAATTCTCCCATGCTTGTCTGGAGAGCCAGACCCCATAGAATATCTATGCCCAGGATGTATTTTTGGACTGGGGCAATAGACACCTTGTAATCCCGGGGTGGGAGACAACCAACCCCCAATTTTAACCATGTTTGGGTGACAGGAATAGTCTGTCCCCCAAAACCACCAATCATCACTCTGCCCCCATCAAATTTCTTTGGATCTCTGTAGATAATTGATGTTTCTGCTCCAGTGTCCACTCACACCATAACTCTCTGAATATTTTTTCAGGACCAATAAATCGTTAATTCTACATAGGGCCTCCAGTCCCGTCTAGAGGCCCTAGGGGGACTAACATCCCTTGTCACTGCATGAATTGTGCTATGGCCAATTCTTTTGCTTCTGGTGGCTCAGGCATTGTGGCCCGAGACACCTGAGGTGGCTTTTTTTTTTTTTTCTCCTATCTGGAACAACGAAATCTTCTAGGTTCCATGTTGTTGTTGGTACCCTCTCTATAACCCTCACCCTCGATTTCTTAGGGTTGTTCTGAAATTTTTGATTGTCCATTAGTTGTCTCCAGAGCTGGAGAAGGACATGGTTGGGCTGGCGGTCAATCTTAGCAAACTGGACCCCAGCCTGAATTAAATCATTAAACATTTTTTTTCGGGAGACCCTTATGGGTCCCGATTGAGGAGCTCGAGTAGCCGGCATTTTGGTTTTACTTACCAGCAGGAAACTCTGCTTCTTCCTACATCCAAATATTGCGCCTAGTCCGCAGGTGTTCTATTTCTCCCAGGGCAGCCTACTGGACTACAGCTTCTGAGGCCACCAGGGGATTTAACATAGAGACTAGGGTACCATAGAGATGAGAGGGAGTTTGCTATAAAATCAAGTCTCTCGTCCCTGCTGAAAATTTGACCATATCAGGGCCATCAAATGTGTCTTCATAGATAGCCTCTCTTACTCCCAGTTCATAGATATAATTCTGGAGGTCCTCCATGGAGGACCACATCCCTGTATGTAGCAGTATATCAGATTTATTTAACCATACCATACGGCAGGCCGCCATTAACCATTCTATTATAGAATGGTTTTCATCAAAGTATTGATTACCTGCATATAACCTCTGCCTGAGAGCAGGATGGACAGTCATGGTGGCCACCTTGTCTATTTCTGGGCCATTCACCAAAACACTTTCTGCCCCAGAATCCCACAGTCTTAATAACCCAGCCGGCACACTTTCTCTAGGCTTCTGCCGAAATCGCTGTACTAAGTCCATCAATTCAGTTGCCGTGTATGGCCAGGCTGTTACGTGTAAATGAGTCTGGGCAGGGGGCCACTGATCAGGCAGCACCCCTGCTGGTCTGTCCTGTACTTTTTTTGTTTTCTGAGTTATGACAGGACAGACTTCTGGTGGATTGGTCAGAATTGAATATTCAAGATCTAATTTGGATTTTTTATTTTCCCGATCAACAAAGTTTGTTGGTTCAGAGTAAGGTCATTGTTTATTGAAATGTTACGAACTTGGCTTATGGGAAGATGCAGAATTGGCTTCTTTCCTGTTAATACGCCAAGTTCTTGCTCTAGTTTTTCAATACAGTCTTTCAAAAGTTGATTTTCATTCTCTAAAGTATTATTTCTTATTTCTGCATGATTTAAGGCACTTAATAGTGGCCACACCACCATGGAGGCAGCCAGTTGTCTTTCTTTAGTGATCAGTACATCCTTGTTAAGTCCATGGAAGTAATCTGCCATGCAACATGGGGAGATATTGCCCATAACATGTCAGGGATCCCATTTTTCAATGATAACCACTAGCTCATATAAGGGGGATCCCACAAGTCTTGGGACCTGCCCTGGAATCATTCTGTCTAGAGGAGTATTATTCTCCCCCTTGACCCATTTATAGAAATTCCAAAGAAAAGACATGATGTAAATTTCAGTATATTTGGCCTGCCTGGCTCACCAAGTGTATAATCAATGAATATTAAGATGTCATAATTATGAAATAAACAAAAGAGTTAAGCAAAGCAGACTATGATAACAAAAAGAGGATAAATAGAAGGCTTACCCCTATCCTGGGCTCACTCACAAAACACCAGCAGAGGCAATCTCCAGAAGAGATACTTCCCCACTGGCAGTCAGCTCTTAAATAGGTCTAGAATCATAGAATCATAGAATCATAGAATCACTAAGGTTGGAAAAGACCTAAAAGATCACCCAGTCCAACCGTTCACCTATTCCCAATAGCTCCTACTAAACCATGTCCCTCAACGCAACATCCAGTCTTTCCTTGAACACCCCCAGGGTCGGTGATTCCACCACCTCCCTGGGCAGTCCATTCCAGTGCCTGACCACCCTTTCTGAAAAGTAATACTTCCTCATGTCCAGCCTGAATCTCCCCTGCCGTAGCTTGAAACCATTCCCCCTGGTCCTATCACTAATGACACGAGAGAAGAGGCCGACCCCCAGCTCACTACAACCTCCCTTCAGGAAGTTATAGAGAGCAATAAGGTCTCCCCTGAGCCTCCTCTTCTCCAGGCTGAACATTCCCAGCTCCTTCAGCCTCTCCTCATATGGCCTGTGTTCCAGACCCCTCACCAGCTTTGTTGCCCTTCTTTGAACACGTTCCAGGGCCTCAATATCTTTCTTGCAGTGAGGGGCCCAAAACTGGACACAGTACTCGAGGTGCGGCCTCACGAGTGCTGAATATAGGGGAACAATCACCTCTCTGCTCCTGCTTGCAACACTGTTTCTGATGCAAGCCAGGATGCCATTGGCCTTCTTGGCCACCTGGGACCGGTATAGGACCGGTCTAGGACCGGTAGAGCCTGGCTCCACCCCTTCCCAGCAGCACAGGTGAATTGCCTTCACCTGTGCTCCTCTGGCTGACTCATGGCTCGCTTCAGGTGATCAATCAGAGGTTCAGGCCATAACTCAGCAGTTCCCATACACCCTTGTAGACAGATCTGGTGGGGCTGCACCTGGAGTACTGTGTTCAGTTTGGAGTCCCTCACTCCAACTAAGACATGCAATTCAGGATATTTCCCTGAAGTTCGTGGCTGTATCAGTCTTGTGAATGTGAGTTAAACATACCAAGCATTTTTGGAGCCCTCCTAGCTCAGGAGTTTCTGGAGGAGGATGCCTAAGCTCCTTCTCTTGTAAACATAGCAGGAATCTTCTCTTATCTCTACTGAGGAGGAAAGGAACCATGCAGTAGCTGGGTGGTTAGCCAGCTTTACTGAGATAAGAGGCAATTCCTTCCCTCTGCAATTTAACACACTACTCAAAGGAGTGGGCTGTAGTTCGTTTAGGATAATTGGCAACTGTTTTATTTTGTGTAATTACTTTTATGTTCAAGGAAGGGAAAGACAAGAGAATAACTTGTCTGTGTTACATGGAGGATGAGCTGGTGATTACAGATTGGACTTCTTAGTCCTTGATGGCTAAAGTGAAGCATTAACTTCATGCAGATTGATCTTTCCAGTTGTTATAGATGAAGTGTTGCATGAAATGCGACATTCCTACTAGCACTGCTCACACTTTGGCTCTCTGGGGAGCACTGACCAGACTTCACCCTGTGAATGTGCATTTAGAAGGATGCTTCCCACTGTCCTGAAGAGAACTGGGCATCGGGCTGCCCATATGCAGACACTGACACAGTGTTTTTGGGCACCTGGTAACTTTTGTGCTGGAAAGTGAAACATCTCTGGGGTTTTGCTTTTATTGATTAAAAAGAAAATGCAAAGCTATAATAAAATTATACAGAAAGTTCGTTGTTGTTGTTTTTTTAAGTCACTATTAATCCTGGCAGGCAAATACTTTATTCCTATGACTTTGAGAGCACCAGTGGTTACCTGGTCTTGTCACCTCATTCACATGAGTAGCTCTCTGAGAAAAGTGCTTCATGTGGCTTGCTTGAATGAGAGACACTTTCTAGGAATATGCCTTTGACGTTGTCAGAAGGATCTGCTTCCCAGTTCCCCATATAATGGGGCTGTGTACAACATTGCAACTCTTTAGTCATGTAAGTAGTATCTGCTTATTTTAATTTGTCTTTATGGAACTAACTGTGGCTGGAAGAAGGGCAGTTTGTCTTTGGCAATAAGGGCAGTTTCAGAGCAGATAAAAAAATAAGATTTTGTTAATGAGGAATTCGTGAAAATAGATCCTTTGAACATTTTTAGCCCTGATGAAAAGAAAAATGCAACTGAAATCATGACTTGCTTTAGGTATGAGCAACCAGAGGGGTACAACACAACTGATACAGAAGAAAATGTGAAAGTTGCTTACTGAAGCTGGTATTCAGTTCTTTATACCCATTATCTTCATTGCTTTGAACAGTAATCCTAACATACAAAAATTGAGTCAGAAATGTACAAAACTGCATCATTCCTTCCAACCTTCCCAAACCTCTGCTTACAGGAAGGAAGTGTGAGAAATGCCCCCAAGGACAGAGGACACCCCTACTGCTATTGAATGCAGGGAGGATGTCAGTTTGGATGCTAAAGGATGGGCAGTTCAAGATAACTGCCTGGTCACTTACTATGATAGAAAACCTTTTTAAAGCTTCATAGCCCAATTAAAAGTCCGAAGAAGCTGGGTGTACAGGAATCAAACAGGTGCAGTTTCCCAGCCTGGTCTGTTGTTTGCAATGTGCTCTGGGAACGTAAATTTAAAATGAAGGGAAGCATGGCAGGAAACATATTGCATGAAAAACCCACCTCATTATCATATCAGAAAGCAGTGAGGTTTATGTAGGTACCTTTAGACTTCAGCTGCAAAGTGCAGAACTAGTTTTCCTTAATGATGTTTCTTTAACAGCGTTAGATTTGTTTCAAAATGATTTTGCCATTTGAATTTATTTCTATTAGTTAAAGACTGACTTGCGCACAGCTTTTCTGGTTGGTCAAACAAGGAGGGGTGTGTATCTACAGCTTTGTGCTGTTTATTCTTGTTTTGACTACACTAATCCTACCCCTAAACCTGCCGTTTTCTGGAGAAATCCCTCTTTATACTCATGAACCTGTCCATACAGTTGTTTTGCTGGTGCAACGGTCATACAGTGTATGCGTATAGTATGAATAAACATGTTCTTGTAAGTAATGCTTTAAAATGCTTCCTCGGTGCGGCTGGGAAGAACGTCAGGATATTTTTGTTCTGCTCACAGCTCTTACTGCCGGATGCACTAGCAACTTCTTCCCTCCACAGCCACCCTCTCCTCTGGCTGGGATGCTCCTGCTCCATCTGGTGGACAATTTGTAGTAACTTTTCGTTTTTATTTTTTTTTTAACAAGCAAAACACGAGGGAGCTGCAGCATTCAGTTTCTGCACGCGAGTGTGAGAACAATCTCGTTATGCTGGCAAGGTGTGAGTGTATAAAATCTGATCATTCCACTTCCCACAGAGGAAATGAAATTAAATAGCTGGCATCTGTGGCAGCTAAAAGACAGTTACTCAAATAAGCCTATGACATTTGTGTTATTAGGATTCCCTGATATTGACTTTGGAAATTCACCTAGAGCACCACTGCACATGGTGGTCTCCAGGTGTGTTTTTCACACTCAAAAACCAAATCAGAGTCACTGTGTTGGTAATACCAGTGAAAATTTGAACTAAATTTACAGTCATTAGTCGAAAGATTTAAGGCTTCCCAACAGGTAGCAGTGTTCTACATTTGTTCTTGTTGTTTGTAACTGTTCTAATCCAATTATTTCTGGTTTTATCACAGACAAAATATTTCCTGAGGGCCTGGTCAATCCCTTAGGGACCTGAGCTCAGTGGGACTTCCACAGGCTGGAGGAGGAGCAGGGCAGCAGTCACCTCAAGAAATTCAGTACAGACACATGTGCCATCCTGAGATGAGGATGGAGAAATGCCATGCACTGGGTTAGGCTGGGGCTGGACCAGACCTGGGCAGCTTAGCAGAGAGGATATGAGTTCTGGGTCCAAGCTGTGCTATGCCAATGCTGGTGCCCCAGTACTGGTGACTGTTTGGTCTGAAGGAGACTCAGGGGAGACCTTATTGCCCTCTACAACTACCTGAAGAGAGACTGTATGAGGTGTGGCTCAGCCTCTTCTCCTGTTTAACTAGTGATAGGAAAAGATATTGGTTGGATATTAAGAAAAATTTCTTCTCTGAAAGAGTGGTGAGATGTGGTGAGATGTTGGCACAGGCTGCTCAGAAAGTGGTGAAATCACTGTCCCTGGAGGTGTTAAGACAAGTGTAAATGTGGCACTGAGGGACATAGTGGGCATGGTGGGGATGGGTCAACAGTTGAACTTGATGACCTTAGAAATCTTCTCCAGCATTAGTGATTCTATGATTCTATGGTGAAGACCCAACTCCTGCTGAGCTGTGAGAGCAGGAGCCCAGCCAGCAGCTTGGTGAAGGGTTGCTTCCCCTCCAGTACTTGTAGGGCTGCAAACTGGGGCACTACATCTGGCTTTGGGCTCTGAAGTCCACGAGAGAGGACCTGGGGAGAGGCCTGGTGAATGGGGACTGGGGTGGGCGGTGTGTGAAGGAAGGCTGACCCTCTTCAGCCTGGTGATGAAGGAGTTATGGAGGGACATGCAGGGGAGCATCGAGGAGATGGAACCAGGCTCTTGGATGCATGCAGTGTAATGAGACTGGCAAGTTACAAGAAGGGAAACTGTGTAAAAGGAAAATATTCTTCATTGCTAGAGTGGCAGAGGACCAGAACACATTGCCCCAAGATGCACTGCATCCATCTTAGGGGATTTCACAACTCCACTGCACTAGTGAACAGCTTCCCGAGGTTCTGCTTCTCCTGAGGAGGCAGCGTTCAGCGAAGTTCAGCTAGACAGGCAGCAGAGGGCATTAGCGAACGCCTTATAGTCACCGGCTTCTGCTCCTTTGCAAAAATACCAATTGTGGTGGTAGTATAAACGTAGCCTTTGCCTTCAACTTTTCTTGCTTTGTTGTTTGTTTCGGGTTTTTGTTGTTGTTGTTGTTGTTGTTTTTAACATGATGATGGAAATGTTCATCATTACTTTGTGCGTACTTTGGGTGTTTTTCCTATCTACATCCAGCACGCAGATAAAGAGACGTGAGGCTGACAACCCCGGTGTGCTCTGCCTGCAGAGATGGGCGCGTGCAGTGCAGGAAAGCACACAGGCACGAGATGGCTGAGCACACCTGAGGTACACAGAGAGGAATGAATCAACTCAAAGCCGTTTTTCCCTCTTTTCCATTCAGTTGTGGCAAAACAAGCCAGCTGAGACACCCTATTTGTGGGAGCACTGCTTGTTTTACCAGACCCGGTGGACCCCCCTTTTACAGCTGTAAGCTCGATCAAAAGAAAATGCTTAGCTTCTCTAATACTTTATGGGCATGTTTCACTCCTGTACTATTTAATTTCTGATAGGCAAGGCAGCTCTGGACTAATTTACTCCTGGCACAAAGCCTGGGATGTAACACGCCAAAGCTCAGTGAGTAACAACTGCAGTCGGACAGCAGAGCGCAGGTCAGCGTGCATTTCACACCCCTTCTTTTACTACTGGAGTCATGGGGCAAAATTGACTCTTCTGCCAGCTCCAGTGAAGGTGTAAATGCATATGCACAGTGTAATGGCTTTAAATCTTGGATTCCAACTTGTATGCGCCAGATGGATCTTGTATAAATGTTCTACTTTACAGCATGTTAGCATTTGCTAGTAGTTAGCTGAAGGTTATAGCTGCCAGACTTTTCTGTGGCAGTTTCCAGGCCAAAAAAAAAAAAGCTAAGGAAAGGAAAAAAGAAAGGCAAAAAGCACTCCTCTGCACAGGAGGCAACATCAGGACAATAGACAAAACTAATTTTAATATCACACGTACCTGTGTTTGGTTTTGAATCATATGGGTTTGTTTTATCCTGACTTGAACTATGTGAAGTTCAGAATTTGGAAGGAAAGCTATCTGTGTTTATCAATAATCATTTTAAAAGTCTTATTAAATGTTTGTGTATTGTGTGCAGAATCATGGTTATCTTAGAAAAATTTATATGTAGCTGTTTATATGTGCGTGTTTTTGTCAAAAGCAAGAGTGGAACCTAGCTAGGCTGGCTGAAGCTTTCAATTTGATGAGGTAGGCCAGAAGTGTTTTTCAGCCCATACACTACTATACATGAAATGCATTTGTGCTCTCTGTATTGCTAAAGCCTTGTAGTCTTCATTTACTAGAAGTACAGTTCTTACCAACCATGACAGGTTATTACATGACACTATGCCTTTTAGTAGGCTACTAGTTCTTGCCTCGAGTTCAAATCAGCTCTGTTGTAGACCTGAGATATCTACTAAGTATCTAGCAAAACATGCTTTGGAGTGCCTACTTTTCACATTCTTTTTTTCTTTCCTTTTCCTTTTCCTTTTCCTTTTCCTTTTCCTTTTCCTTTTCCTTTTCCTTTTCCTTTTCCTTTTCCTTT
>NW_024962264.1:23206880-23243949 GCF_019238085.1 Lagopus leucura
TTCCCTTTCCCTTCCCTTCCCTTCCCTTCCCTTCCCTTCCCTTCCCTTCCCTTCCCGTTCCTTCCCGTCCCGTCCCTTCCCTTTTTTTCTTTTTCTCTTGTCTTTTTTCCACTTCATTTATTTCATTTTCTTCTTTTCTTTTTCTTCCACTCCAAATTAAATTTGTAATTGCAGAAAAAAAGACAAACGGAGGTTCCAAAGCTGCTCAAGAAAAATTAATCAGTTTTATGGTGCACGTGTTTAAAACCTGTAACATTGGCTGGACAAATTGTTAAAAACAGGGTGAAAGCAGGCCATTCTTGGCTGTCTCCTTTTTCTTGTTTTCTTTCTACAGCCTCTTCCAATCTCCCTCTCACAACTCTCTCATCAGAGTCCAACAAACAAGCACATCTTTGTCCTCATAAAAAGCACACTGACGCTTTAGTTCCAACTGTAACGTAATTCCAACAGTAATGAACAAATCAGTGGCAAAAAGCCTTGGTGCAGTCTGGCTGCATCCGGCATCTTCTGAAGGGCCACCAAGGAGGAGAATGCCCAGGCTTACTCCCAGCCACATAATGCCTGCCTGCAGGCAGAGCCCTGTAGAATGGCAGCAAGTGGGGCAAAAGCTGCCATCTCAGGCTCCCCAGCAGGGAAGAGCAACCTATGATCAGAACGGTTTTATGTGCTGCAAATTGTCCCGCTGAAACCATTGGTTGAAAACTGAGTAGGTACTTTCATGCTTTGCTGGATTAGGCTGGCAAGGGCTGTTTGTGCCTGTTGATATAGCTGGGCAAAGCCATTGAAGGCAACTGGCTCTCAATAGCCAGTGTACATTCATGGCATGTTAGTTTTTCTCTTTTAAAAGGGCAAGTTCACAGTCTTTTGTTGTGAAAATTCACAGTCATTTTTTTTCTTAGGTTCCTCCTGTCTGTGAAGAAGAAAACACTCATGGCTGTGACCGTAGTCAAATATCCCAATTTCATCTGTCATCTTTTTCTGCAAGATTTTGCCACTGTTCCTAGATTTAATATTAAATGTGGTCTCGTGCAGTATTTAGGGTGGGTCGTGTCTCCTTTTTTTAATAAAAAAAAATTCAATGAAACATGCCTGGAAGTTTAATAGTTGCACTTCCCACCATGGAAAGCACATTTGCAGAAAAATTAATTGTTACCAATTGTGACCAGCCCGGTCATTAAACTTTGCCTTGGGTCAGCCTTTCACTCTGCCAGAAGATTATTAAGTACAGATTAAGAGGCTGTTGCTAGCATTAGCTGTGGATTCATAAGGCATTGCTGTTCACAAATACTGTGTGTTTTATTTGAGCGAGTTTCAGCAGCCGAGCGTTTTCTGTGAACCCTCATTAGTGTCCGGCTCTCCAAGAGTCTTGCGCTGTAATCGGATTATTCGCTTTCCGTTGACTTCTGAGGACTCAGGCTTCTGCTTATCTCATGTTTTTTCCATTGCATCTCACCCTGCGTTAGCAGCAAGGGCTCATCGGGGTCCCCAGGCTGCGTTGTTTTGTGCTGCGAGGTCCCACGCTTCCCTACATGCTATATGGGAATGCCTGCTGGAAGGAACACTTTAATAGCTGGAAGTGCTTGCTTCTGAGTTTGTCGTGTGTTTTATTTTAGCACCGTTGTCCAAGAGATTGATACAGGCAGAAGGGAGAGCTATAAAAGGCCTTTGGCTGTGGTTTGCTAAAAGCTTATTTACGGTATGAACGTTAAAAACAGAAATGTGCACATCATGTGGTGCCATGCAGGGTTTCCCGGAATATTTTGCTGATAAAAACAAATAAAAGGGGTCTTTCCTGCCTGTTGAATTTACAGCTGAGATAGCCTGATTACCAGAAACACTTATGTGTTTAATCTTTTCATGTTTAGAGCAGGAGAGGGTAGGGCGAGAGCGCTGCCCAAGGAAAATGCAGAGGGATTGCTTTTTATTTTGTGAGGATTGTAAATTCTGTTATGGAAAATGTAATAAAGAAGAAGCTTAAACAAAAAGAGTGGCTGTGCGAAATCGCAAAATTTCCATTGGGTGAAAACAAATCCTAACTTTATGTACTTTTCCCTAGAGAGATGTAATGTGAATGCTTACAGCTGTTCTTAGTTTCTTATTCCCTGATTAGGTTTAAATTAAAGGAAGGATGTCATATTGAATTATGAAGAATTACTTATTTTAGATATTTTCGTTTATACATACCTTCTATCATAACCTTGCCGTGGCACTTGCGAGGCCATATTTAACATGTGCACACAAATGCTATTAAAAGCAAACCAACTGCAATGTAGTGGTTCTGGCAG
This sequence comes from Lagopus leucura, assembly GCF_019238085.1. Classification (NCBI taxonomy): domain Eukaryota; kingdom Metazoa; phylum Chordata; class Aves; order Galliformes; family Phasianidae; genus Lagopus; species Lagopus leucura. Next base: position 23,209,166 of record NW_024962264.1, read on the forward strand.
AAAAATGTGTCCAGCAGTTCCCACAGCTCAGCTGCTCTGGTACCTTCACAGTCTAAGGGAAAACCAACCTGTCTCAGGGATACCCAAGCTGCCCTGTCCAGGTGGGCTGTTTGTATGAGGAGTGATGCTGCTATGGGCTGCGCTTTGGGGAAAGGTCCCTTCCAGGGCTTCCACTCATGCTTGGGCATCTCTGCTGAACTGAAGCTGAAGGGTTGGGATCCTAGAGGCAGACAGCACTCCCAAATCTGGGTCATACCCAAAGCAAGCTTCGTGGGGATGGCAAGGCCGGTTTTATTGTATTCCATAGAGTGCTTTGGCTCTTGAATATTTTTCTTGCCAATTATCAGCTCTGCAGGAGCCCCAAGATGTAAAGTAGCCATTAACAAAAACTACTCCATTTTTTATATATATTTTATTATTATTATTATTTTAATTTTTATTTTCTTTAAATGGTATTGAGCAAAAACAGTGAGCAGAGCAGGACAAATGCATTCAGAAACTGGAGCCTACGTGGCCTCTGCAGGGGCTGGTGGCTGCCTCCCAGCCTTTGTGCCTTACCAGTTTCTTAACTAGTGGCTCTTTGCTATCTGCTCCTCTGTACAATCTTTGGGATGGTTGTAGGCCCCAGCAAGAATTTTGCCTTGACTGCAGGACCCAAACATGGTGTGTGCCATGCTAATAGTAATAATAATAACAATAGTAACAATAAAGTTATTTTCAGTAAGTTTTCAAAGTGCCTGGGACCACTGTTCCTGTAGAAGGGGTGGCCAGCCACTCACCCTCTCCCCAGGAACTGCCAAAAGTGGGGTTTCTCTTGCTCTACTACTAAACATTCTGATGCTGGAGACATCCCTGAATTTTCCTTTACCAATCTCCCCTCTGTTACATGGAGTCTAAAGAGACATCTGCTTCCAAAAGCATGCTAAGATTAAATACACCACTATTTTGAAACACTTTAATGCAATATGTGCAGGAGCTGCCCCTGAGAGAGAGTACTTTCTATTACATGTGTTTTGGAACACTCCCAGCTATGAGACTTTTAAACTTGTAATTTTAATTCAGTGACACTTTTTTTTCCTTTTCTGTCATTCTAGATGCATATTTATGGTGTGTTGCAGCTTCCGTGTCTCCTTTCAGCCAGAATACTTTCTCCTATCTGTAGTGTTTTTCTGAGCAAATAAAATATCCTTGAACAATACCACTTTTTAGTCAGTCATCACACTGATTTATTTCAGCTTTGGAGAACTGAACCCTTTCAAGTTCCAAATGCACACATTGCGGCCGGTGTCATGTTTTGTCTGCACACAGCAAGTGCAACAGGATTAAGGTCATTGGTACCAAAGCAACTCCTCATTTTTTAGATCGGTGAGTAGGTCTCTGGCCTTTCTCATTCTTAGACTGTATAGAAATTAAGGCAATAGACACGGTGGTTAAAACGTACAGGTAATTATTGCACTGAACAAAAAAAAGAGCTGTTTTTTCCTCCTATGTGTTGACTGAGACAGTGACCAAGGACGCTGCTGCCTGCAGGTCCTGCAGTATCTGGTCTCAAATAAGAGAAAACAGAAACAAATTTTCCTGTACAACTACTCAATTACACACTGGCTGTCAGGCGAGGTGTTCCGTGACATGGCTTGGTGTGTTTTGGACGTGTTACTGAGTGATACGTTTAATCAAGACCACCTCACAACTGTGAGACTTGCTTTTTTCTTATATATATATTTTTTTTCTTCCTTCTTCTTTTTTTTCTTTTTTCTTTTTTTGTTTACTTTCTCTTTTGTATTTTTTCTGTTTCTTCTCTTTTTTTCCCTCCTTTTGTTTATTTTTTATCTTTCCTGTCTATTTTTCCTTTTCTTTTTTGTGCTTTTCTTATTTCCCCATCCCTTTTCCCCTTCCCTGTATTTTATTTCTTTATTTTTCTCTCTTTTTCTCTTTCTCCCCTCGGCATTCAAACCTACTGAAAAGTTCCCTCCCCTTCAGTTACTTTAATATGCTTTCATACTCTGTTTGCCCTACTTTATTTCTCAGCTTTGTTATTTCCACTCCCCAGTAAAATCTATCACCTTTGAATGAGTTATTTGCTTTTCTGGACTGCAGCAAATACCACCCACTCTGTTAAGGTCAGGCTCCAGCTCCTTGACTTCGCTATTGTTCTGTCCCTTCCTTACCCACTCTGTCATTGCAGCACGACAGCTCCAGCTGGGAGGGCAGGGAAATCACTCCCTCAAGAGCAGTTTATCATGGCAATAAATGTTATGTGTTTTAGTAGGATGCCATCAAAGTTCACCATCATGCTGAAGCCGAAACAATTGGTTCTTTTATACATCTCTTAGACATACTGTATTTGGTAGGTGTCTGTATCCAGCATAGAGTAGCATACTGAAGATGCAAAATGTTACTTCTAGGTTGTGTTGTGTTATGAAAATGATGGAATTTGCAAAGAGACACATCAAAATATTTTAAATTAATTGCTACTTCTCAGTTTTCTTCCTGCTCTCCCTAGTGCTTGGCCTTTAATTACTTTGCTCACATAAGCGTTTCCAAAGTCATGTCAATTAAATGGTATACGTGGCCTTTACTTTTCTTTCTGACTATTTTCTTCTTTTTATGGCACTGCCCATGCACAACTCTGTTGACTTCAAAGCACCAAAGGCCTGAGATTTTGTGACTGCAACTGGTACTCAGCAGAGCCAGGCCAGCTGGATGGGTATCCCATTAATAAAATTAGGTATTTTTATTTTTCAGATAGTAGACAGAAAAGACAAATCTTTTTCCTTGCGTTCATTTCCCATCTTCCTATCAAATATCATTCTTTCCTTTGCCAAGAGAGCTTGATTAAAACAGAGAATACACTTTGCGACACAAATTTCATCCAGCAGAATTGCATGTAGTAATATGAAAACAAGTTGCTCAGTGTGTCGTGGAGCAATTCAGTGAGCACTAAAGGAAATTGCTTAAAACAAACAAACAAACAAAAGTAGTTATACTCTAATCTCTTAGTGACATATGGGAGGGCTCAGTATTCTTGTAGGGAAAATGGCCAGCAGTCTTGTGCTGACACACTGTAGGTATCTCACTTGCCTGAAATGTAGGTTGGGATTCACAGAAACTCTCTGAATCCTGAGGTCAAATTCCCAGCAACAGTTTCACTCAAGAACACGAAGGAAAAAACTGACAAGCCGCAGTATTTAATTACAATATTTTTCTACAGAAAACCTTTCCAGCCCTTTTTTTCTGAACATTTTGTTTCTAAATCTGTCTCAGCTTAGCAAAGAACAGAGAAAGCACCAAACAACCCCATGCCGGAAGGATCCCCTTCTATCCCTCTCTCTTTTCAGGCAGAACGGGCTGCCAACTGGCACTGCTCCTGGGCTGGCTCCGGCCAGTGGCAGTGCAGAAGCAGCTCATTGTGGCTTCCATTGCTCCTCTTGATCTTGACGCTAAAAAAAGAAAAGAAAAAAAAAATAAAAAGAGAAAATCACCTCAAAGTAAATCAAGCCAAACCAGAGGAACTGCTGTTGAAATTGCCCCCTGGGATAGACTAGGAACATTTGCTCTGTAGACAGACCAGGGGTCCCATAATTGGTCTCCATCCCTGCATTCCCAAGGTCAGGCTAGAGGCCCACGAGATGTCTATGTGCTCCTGCTGGGCTCATGCTTTGGGGACTGCTAAGTGATTTATTTCATTTTGCGTTATACAGAAATGCCAGCTGAAGACAGATGCAAGAAAGCCTTGCGCTGGGTAATGAACGTAATAATGTACGCTGGGTCTGAAATAGAAAAAAAGGAAGATATGTTGTGGATGGGGCTCATCTTTAAGAAGATAAATATCAAAGATCGTTAAATGAAATACAGTAGGACCATCGCTATTGGTGTCAACAGATGCGTTTTTCCCCAGATCTGATCAGTGATTTTTTATTGGTGCATGACTGAGGCCATTCAAAATATGTTGATCAAAGACAAAGGACATGTTTCTCTGCTGCACATTTGCGTGGCACTGAAGTGATTTTCATATCTTGATCACCTTTGGTTCTAACTAGCCAGCTGGGCAAAAAGCAGTAACACACACTGACGCTGATGGCAAAAGAACAATTGCTTTTAAATATTGTTAAAGGCTCCTTTGGGCTTTCAGTGGCTACAGAGTTTCTGAAGTTATGTATGAACAAAAAGTACATAAACAAAGTGTGAATTTATTTATTGTAGCCAGGCTGAGGCTGGAGCTGAAGAGACGGCCTGTTACTCATCTCAGCCAGCTACAAAATGGGAGATTATTTAAATTCAGTGTATCAGCAAAGCTTTGCAGTAAAGACACAAATGGTTGGGGGATAGCTCTAATGCTTTCTAAGGCCATAAAGAATTATTTGACTTACACTTTGGTTCAGACAGTTGGGTCCCTGAGACCAATGGCCAAACGGTCTTGGGAATATGCAGGTGCTCTCCTAGTCACCTGACTTCTGTTTAATTTGGTTTAAAGTGTTGCCTCTGGTCAAGGGAGTGACTATGGCTTCCTGTGTTGAAAAGGCTTTTCACATCCCTTCCCTGTGTAACCGGAGCTGTTCAATAAAGCCGTGGTCTTTCTGCCTTTACCTCTTAGAGCTGTGTTACATCACAGCCAAGATAGTCCAGTCTTTTGACCCCCAAAATTAAAACCAAAAAGTAACGTAGTAAAACCTTACTGAACCTGTAGTTCTTTTGCCTGGCTATGCTGTCTGAAGCTCAAATCTCTGACTATACATATTTTGTTAAAACAGTGGAATCCAAATGATAGATGGAATGGCTGCATCATATCTTGGGAAAACATTTTAAAGGGTGTTTTGTTTCTGTGAGCACACTTGGGATTTGATGTAATAGTGCTTGCAAGAGTTGATATAAAGGAAATTATTGCTTCCCAATAAAATTCTCCATTTTTATTGGCTCACATACAGAGAATGGCAGCCAGCTGATAAAATACTCAGTGGAATTTTCCTTCCATCTAGCCATGTACTCTACAGCTATGAGGTATATATTTTTTCAAAGTGGGCAAATGATGATTGTTTTAAAGCATTTTATGTTTATTGCACTGCTCTTTAGGTGGGAGTCTTTACGTACCTTGTGCTTTAACTGGAGCTTTGGCTTTTAAGCCTGCTCAATATGACAGTAAAAAATATTTTGTAGATCATAAAAATCTCTTATCTCTGTCAGATATTCACAGGCAAAGTAAGATGTATATTCTGTAAAAGCATTTTTAACTTTTCACATGCTATTTGCATTCCTTAATAGACTATCCAGTTAGGGATACAGTCATACATATATATTATGACTCTGTAAGACTGAAATTTTAAACAACATTTGCAAAATATTACTTCATCAAGGGGCATGAAAATCTAGAAAACAAATCAGTTCTGCTATCTTCCCTAAAATAAACACAGACTTCCTCAGAACCTTAAACTCTACATCATTACTTACACTTACTACCAACAATTCCTTAGCTTTTCAGAAAGGAAAATCTTTAATTTTCAATGAATTTAGTTACTGGAAAGTATAAAATATTTCATCACATTGAGCTGGCTTTTCTTTGCTCATGAGGGGCAGTTTGATTTCTAAGCTTTAAGACCAGAAGAGGGCATCACAGCTGGGTAATTTTTGGCTTGTTCTCTGGAAGATTCTACAGGCTCTTGGCTAGACTTTAGCCTTCCCAGACCAGAGAAGGGGGAATAGGGAAATCTGGCAATGTTTCAAGGTGTGCTTTGGGAGCACTTTGTGCTGCATCTCATCCATGAACTTGGAGTAGATACACTGGTCCTGGTATCTGTCTGGCCTGCCTAGTAGGTGAGATGAGCTTTTACACAGTCAATTATTCAAATAAAAAATGCAAGGAGCTGCTTGGACTTGATGTCTGCAGGGCTTAGCTGAGCAAGTGCCACAGAATCACAGTTCAGCACGAAAGTATCAACATACCATCTAAACTCACCCTTGCCTGCTGTTTCCTAACCTGGCCTCCTTTTTTCAGTGAGATTTTGGTTAGTTGTTGTCAGGGGCTGTGGTCAGCTTTATAATAACATACTTATCCATGTCAAAGCAAAACAATTCACTTCACACCCAGAACTGGCCAAATAAATTGTTGTGCAAGTGGGGGTGTTATACCTGGTTTCTGGGCAGCTGATAAGGGCATCTAACAGTGGAGATTGAGCTGTCTAAGCACATTTCTTGGCCTAACCCTCTCCAGCACTTATGCATTAGTGGAGTATGAAGACCACCCACTTTCCTGCCACTAGGAATTAGCAGACCTAGTTTTCTCATCACTACCTAGTTTGGCATGATGGCCACAGGATGCTCCCTCTGGAAAATATCTCACTTCTCTTAGTAGAAGTTGAGGGGGACAAAAGAAGCAAAGATGATGACAACCATTTTCATATCAGTTTTCAGGTAAAGCAACAACTGGGCCTTGTCCATAGCTGTTGGAAGATATAGGTTCTCTGGCTGTCCTAGAACAGACCCTTGGGGAACGCCAGCATCTTCTTTAACATGCAGCATCCTCCACACAGGCAGCCAGTGGGACAAGACATAGCACACAGCTAACATGTGCCTTTGATGTCTTTCTCCTTGAAGATCTTCAAAAGCTGCCTGGACACTCGGCTCAGGGCAGCCCTAGTGAAGCAGGGCATTAGAGCAGATGGATTCAGGGGTGCCTTCAGCCTCAGCCACTCTATGTTTCTGCGATAGCCATTTAAGCACCATTTGCAGCTAGCTGGTACGATTCACCTGGTTAGCTCTCTGAACTTTGTTTAAATAACACCTGTTTGTCCATATGTTGTACATACAGATCAGTATCACCTGAAGAACAGGAGCTCATCATCGTTATTGCCGAATGAACATAAGCTATGAAGAACCTACAAAAGACATTATGACACTCCAGAATATCTGCTGCCTTTCCAGAAGGATTATGCTGTTAGTTAGAAATGCTCTCCTGTTCAGTTTCTGGAGCTCCCCAGACCTAAAATGTCCCTGTTTGGACTGTCAGACAGATTGTTGACACCAGAGACAGCTGACATGGGAAATAAATCCGTGCAAAAATCACATGATTTGGCATTCTTACAAAACATTTTACAAATCTGTATTAAAGCCAGTCTTTTATTTCTAATTAAATTAACATCATACCAGGCTGTAACTTTTATGCGCCACTTTAGGAGTTACAGCTAAATGATGTTATGAACTCATTATGTCAAGATACAACAGTATTGACCCAGACTTGTCTCCCAGTCCTCCAAATCTTATCCACTCCACACTTGGTTTACCACAAAAACAGCCTGGATTATTACAAGCTTAAAACAAGAGGGTACGCTTTAACATAGCTTCTGTGTTTCAAATGGGAAATGACGGTCTAGTTAACAAGAAGCAGACTCAAGCATGCTTCAGACACTCTGGCAATTACACATACATTAGTCCTACATCCTGCCAGAACACAGAGTGAAAGAAGATATCCTTTCCCTGGAGCATGGAGAGGACTAGTTCTGAGTCTACTTATCCATCAGAAGTAGTAATTAAATAATGAGAAAAATTAATTCATTTCTGTGCTGAGTTTTTCCTGGGAATTTCTCCCTAGAAAGAAGGAGTAGAGAAGATGGAGCCACCATTTCAGGTGCAATCAGTTGAAGAAACAAAGGCTGGAAACTTTCAGGATGAGAGTCATCAGACCCCGGAACAGATTGACCAGCCAGACTGTACAATTCCCCTCTTTAGAGATACTGAAAACTTGAACAGGCAAGAACTATCTACTCTAACAATCTCTTCTGAGCAGCAAGATGCAGTAGATGATTGCCTGAGGTCTTTCAATCTACCTATGTCTGAGATTGCTCATATGCAAGAACCATGTGTCTCAAGATGCCAGTGCTGTGGGAAGCTGATTGTGGCTACAATTCAATGAAGAGAAGGAGGAAGCAGAGTTGCATCAGATGGAGCTTTCTGGAGAACACTTGAAAAAACTGCTAGAGAGCAAGAGATGTAAATAGGTCAGATAGGTGTTAGTTCATGAATAGAACTATTAGGTTTAAATTTTTAATTTTTGTAGTGTTTTTATTAATGCATTTCTTCCTTGTGCTTCCATCAGTAAGATCTAAACTAAAAATACACATTTTATACTCCTATTCCCAGAGACATACAAACAGTATCAAATATGGTTGGAATGAGAATATGGTTTTGACAGGAAAGTAACTGTACTGTGAAAAGCTGAGGGAACCTGTACAAGGCAGAAAAATGCTAGAGACTGCCACTGGTGGTGAAGACACATTGATGCTTGTTACCTCCTTTGCATGTCTCCTTTGTTTACTATAGCAGAAGACAACGATGCAATCACTCAGCAGAAGTGTGGCGCTTGCTGTTGTTACCAGCCAGAGAATTGACAGGAAAGTTTAGAAGTGGAACAATACTGTGTTGTTCCTTAAAACAATAATCAGTATTTTAGCAATTACTTTCAGAGTAAGTTCTAAAAGGTGGCTTGCGACTACCCATTTGGGGTAGTAACATCTAACATGACTCTTACTGAAGAGAGACATAGTTTGAGGATTTATGCAGTACTTTTGTGTTTTGGTTGATGAGTGTCTCTGTTTTCTTCAGTAGATGTGGGCTAGCATCGCTGTCTGGCTTCAAGCAAGCCTGCTTCTAACAATACTTTTGACAACATCTGAAACACTTAGAAAAATGGACATTAGGAAATAATTATCATCCTGGCAATTGGTAGAGCATTGATTTCTTTTTTTTTCCCCCCAGTTCCTTATTCACAAGTGTATAGAGATGTCATTTATGCCCCAGACACATTAATTTCTAATTTTTTTCCCCTTTAACTCTCTTAATTGGAAGAAAATATGTTACTGCTGATTTATGAACTCTTCAGAAGTGCCAGGGATCATTTTAAATGTACACAGCTGCTCTGCAGTAGTTTAACTTGGCAGATAGTATTAAACCATTGAATTGTGTCATTTATTTGTGTATGCACACAATAAGTTCCTTGTGCAGGTTCTTCAGAAATAGTCTCAATGTTGATTCGGAAACATGGCCTAAAAATAACCTAGTTCCATGATTTATTGTTTTGGTGCTTGTCTCCAAACAGTACATCTAAAATGAAGAATGAGATAACATGTATACCCCAGATAAGGCAACGGAATGGAAACCATCCGTAAGAGGATCTGTAGGCCAAGGTCTAAAATGGAAAAGTTCCCAGGGTGAGCAAGTAAGACACATGATGGGAATCGACCTGTGTTGCTGATATTTGGGAACTCTGCAGTGTATTTCACTGCTAGAGAAGGGAGTATATGATGTTGCGTAATGAGAAAGAGCAGCAGTCATGACAGCAGTATCACTAGTTGTAATGGGGTATAAATCAGAGCAGTTTACTCTGTCATTCCATCCAGGGCATCATAAAAGTAATGCCTGTCATCTGGAAAAAAGCCTGCACTCAGAATTATATAATGCCTTTCGCATATACTCTATCAAATGTAGAAAATCCTACAGCACCAGAAAGTAAAGCACTTTTTTTCCTTATACTGAGTCTCCTTATACTGAGGGGTGACATCTGCAAATATATTCTACAATCAATACTATGAGACTTGATTTATATTTTAAACAATTCCATTAAAAAAATGCACTACAGATTCTATTATAGCTCTGAAAAATAACTTTTTAGGCCATGATACTAATCTCTTTGATCCACATCACTTAATGTATTGGAAAGCAGAAGAACTTCCCTTATTTCTCCTTTGGCTGCAAAATGGAATAAAAACAGCCTTCAGGGAATTGTAGATTCAGTTCTATCCTTGACAAGAGAACATAACAGGCAGTGTTTAAAGATTGATTGATAGGCATCATCTCTTGATGATCCTAGCAGAGCTTTTTAAGACTGCTGATTGCAAGCACAGACATTCTGGAAAGTGAAATTTATGCCTGTCAGGCTTTCTGCCGTGCTTTGTCTCCTCTTTACCTCCCTTTCCCCTCAAACCAGATTTCAGCAGTCTGACATGGAAATCAAGAACAATGGCCAAACAAACCTGAGCCAAAGGCTAGTATCAGACTTACAAGTTTCAAATGTTTTTCTCTTTGCTAAACAGTATAAAAGGGAGAAATTGAAAACTAAACTGAAGACAAGCTTGCCTTAATCCTAGAAAATTGTAGAACTTTAGCACATCAAGCTTTAGAAGCCACAGAGTCTTTATGCAGTAGGTGCAGTATCATTATCCATGACAATTCAATTCTTCAATCTATCACAGTCACAACATCTCCATGAGCTCTAGGCAGGCACAAAATGAAACTTGAGTTGCTTTGGAAGGCCATGAAATTTGGCTACGGAATTTCTGTTAACTTGTTACCAAAGGCTGTTAAGTGCAAATTTACTTCTTTTCCAGGATCAATGCTGACAATAACTGATGAAACCGAAATATCAGTTGTAGTTCTTTTTTCTCCTCAGCTCCATACCAACTGTGCCTTGGGTATGGAGCCATTCAACTGCCTCATCCCAGACAGCAGAACAAGTGAACTCAAACCCAGATGTAAAACTAGAACACCTTGAATTTTCCACTTTAAATAAAACAAGCTTGTATACTATCACTCAGTCAGTTAAAGCAGAAAGTAGTTATCAACCAAATGAGTAATGAACTTGTTGGACAGTGTTTTCTTGTCCTACATGACCTCAGCATGAAAAATTAAGAAGGCCCAACTGCCAACGCTAGGTGCACATGGCATGTGCTATGGCAACTGGGTTGTATATTTAGTTGTGGTCAATACACTGGAGAGATCACATAGGCCATTTAATTTAACCTCCACATTCCTATAGTAGCTCTTTGTCACATTCATCATTCACACTACTTTTGAACAAATCACAAATTTGATCCATCCTGGATTTTTTTTTTAGCTTCTACTTTTCCACTGCAGTAGCAGGGCTTTTTTTTTTTTTTTTTTTTTTGAGGCACACAACATGCTTTGAAGACTGCAACAAGCTTTTTCTTATGTCATTACCGAGGGAAATAAATATTAATGTAAAACCAGGAAATGCAATTGCCTTGGTAGATTAATCTTCTGTTGTTAGATTTCATACTTTTTATCTGTGTAATCACTGCATAAGAGATTTTATTCAACACTATTCGGTAATTAGTGTATTTTTATATTGACATTGATCTCAGTGATTTTATTTGAACACTGAAGTACAGAAGGAACTGTTGTAATTGTTCCCTGTGCATTACTTCGCTGCTGTGTATGCTGAATACAACAGGTGAAAAAACAACTAGTTTACTCAGGTTGCAACTATAGCTCTCTCTCTTCCACTAGAAGATGAAATCTTAGTGATTAATGCAGTAGAAAATATGCTGTAAGCAAACTTGTTGCTAGGCCAATAGAGCAGACACTCCACAAATGACATGCTCCTTTTCAAGAGTAAAAGGTATGTACCTCAGACTCAGAAACAAGTCATAGAATCACCTCTAAATCTGAACAATTTACAGTTTCTGGAAAGCCAGATTTAGAGCACTGGCAGTAATAACACTCACTTGCTAGTAACCAAATGACAGTTATTTAGAACTATTTTTTCTATATTTGAGGAAGGAAGAGCAAGTAGACTGGATTTGTTACTTCAGTCTTTTAACTGTGTTTTTCAGTACACGTGATAAAAAGAGGAGAAAGGTATAGTAGTGGGGACATCCTGCAGAACCAAAGGATGCATTCATCTGGTACTACTGCAAATTGTGAATAGCTGTATATCTAATATGAGCTTATATACATTATATGTATAATTGTATGTACATACGGTCCTTAGTGAAGGGAGTGACACAGGGACCATGCTCATTGCTGCTGTCTTACCTCTGCATTCTGGTATTTTTACCTCCCTCTGCAGCCCAGGAGCTGTGAACTGGTCCATGGTATGAACAGGATATAGCTATACCACAGTCCAGAAAGCACTGCAACAGTCAGTTCTGCTAAAAAGTTTCATCTAGATTAACTATTCATAAGCAAAATTACTTAGAGGAGAGCTAATCATCTCTATCCTTCTCTCTTATAAAGTGTAACATAATGCAGAGCACAGCAATGACACAAGAGCAGCAAGGCCTTAGGCTATAGAAAGCAAGGATTTGCATTTTTGCTACACAAGGCAAGTGTCACTGTTGTTCCCTTTGCTAAAGACATATTCCACTTCAGCAGTAGAACTAATGTACATTGCCAGGCATAAGAAGGTTTTAAAAGCTTTTCTTCACCTACTTTACAGTGAACATGATGAAGACACACAAACAAGGCCGAGCGGAGCCTTATTTTTCATAGATGACTCTTTCTTCAGTCAAATGGTCTGGATATCTTTTGGTGCACTGGAAACTCAAAGACAAATCTTACAGCCATAGCTTAATTCCAACTGTGAATGAGACTGTGACTCCAAAGCTCATTAAGTTTTTCACTTTAATCTCAACATCTTTCACCAATCTAAATTAATTGGATTAAGTGAAACACATGTTTAACCTCCAAAAATATATTGATAAAGTCTTCCTGTTTGGCCTTTCAAGGAAAAAAAAAAAAAAAAAAAACAAATAATACAAATGCAGACCAGCACAAAAAAAGTTAATTCTTACTCAAAAGTAAGAGATCAAATTATCATGACTCATGAGAGTGTCAATATTCTCATTTGTGCCAGAGAAAATTCGCAACATTCATTTGGAGGAATCTGAGGGTGCCAGCGGCAAACGGCAACATATCCTGACCACGAGAGAATTTAGAAAATGCAGTTACTGCTGCAGATATCATGCCCATCCAGAGATCCCAAATAAGGGTCAAATCTTGGCTGCCAACTGGACGTGTCACCTGGAAGGCAATGGAGCAAACTCATAGGCAAAGTATCAACACAGAAAAGGCCAATATAATCAGATACTACGACTAGGAAAAGGCTGTATTTGTAACAAGAATGATTAGTAGTCATAAATATTTAAGATCAAGTACTTTTAGAAAGGAAAGAAAATAGAGCAGTAATTCCTGCTCAGCAGAACCTTACTTCTTTGACTGCTAGAAAACTCTAACAGCTAGTTCACCAAGTACTTCTGAGTAAAGGTGCACAAGTTTTTTTGTTTGTTTCTTTGTTCTTACAATACAACAAAACCATGCAAAATCTTACCTAGCTTTGGCTTTTTTTTTCTTTAATGAACCTGAAGTTCAGGATTACATTCACTAAGAACTGCTGATTACTGAAAGGAAATACATGGCTCATTTGAAGCATCATTCTCTGCTTACCAAAACTCAAATGCACAGCAGATATAAAATGAGTGTTAATAAAACCTCAAGTTGTGCTACTGCTAATCAAGCAGGAAGCTTAAAATGTTGTGTGATTAATTCTCCTAGGAGAAATATCTCCACAGCCTCATTTTTACAGTTTTTCATTGTATGTGAGAGGACACAAAATTTCTATGGAATTATGCTAAGTAGCTGTATAATCAATGAGTATATAGATGTATAATCAACAAGTATACAGAGAAGTTAGGCTGGTCTTCAGAGAACATATAGCATAAAGATTATCACATTGGAAAGGGACAATCAGAAATGAACCAGATAGCCAGAAATGAACTGAAAAAGCTTACCTTCATCCTGGGCTTAGAAAAGATGACTCCAAGAGGAGCAATCTCCAGAGAGAGATCTTTCCTTAGTGGCAGTCAGCCCTTACATGGGGTCTAGAAGAGGTGCAGCCATGCTCCACCCCTTCTGATCACGCAGCTGAATTGCCTTCACCTGTGCTCCCACGTCTGACTCATTGCTTGCCTCAGGTGATCAATCAGAGGTTCAGGCTGTGATTCAGTAGTTCTTACACACTAACAATAAACTTAATGACAGTCCTCTGAAAGTCCTCCCCCAGGTTTGTTTGAAAGGTCACGTTAGAAGCTTCTCAGCTTTGCACAGTCTAAATGAACCCCAAACAAGAACCTTGCATTAATCAGAATAACTGAAAATTTTCCTTCAGCTCAAGTGACAAAAGCCTGTGGTTTGGGAGCAGAAGGCTGCGACTACTGCTCAATGAGCTGCAACCAGACACAGTTCTGCTGTTTTTCTGGTAAATCAGCAATATCTCTGTTTTATTGGGATAAGCCAAAAAATGATCCAAATACTCTTGGAAATGGGCTTGTACTGATCATTTAAACACCAGTAGGAAAACATCAGCTGATACCTCTTATGCCATCTCCAGGCTGCAGCACTGCAGCCCCAAAGCCATAGAAGACTTGAGGAACTGGAACTTTATCACACAGCTACTACCACAGGGTCATGAGACATGCATTAAGGCATGATTAAGTGTACAATAATCAAATGTTGCACTAACAAAATTTTGTTTGTTGACATGGTGCTAAACTTTAATTGTTTGAAAAATGAAGGTTCACTTCAGCATCTGCCATGGGCAGCTGACAGGCATCTCAGCAGGGACAGGAGACGTGATTCCCCAGTGAGGGCTAAGAGAGGGTCATCACCTACAGGACCTCAGCTAGAAGGTCATTCTGCTGGAGGTGCTCTTGGAGATTAATGGTATTTGAAATGGAAAGAGAAATCTGATTTGTGTAGATTTTGGTAACTCATTTGTTGGTTCATCGAGCTTTGAGATCAATACATTTGAGCCAGAAAAGCAAAGTATGTTCTGCAGGGAGACCCTCATGCCAGATTGGCATGATTATTAAACATGACCTTTAAGAGCAATCAAAAAACTGTGTATGAGAAAGAAGTTTAAGAAATATAACATAATTCCTTTCTTAAATGTTGCTATAAAATATTTTTACATAGCTGTACACAAATGAAACATAAATTTATTAAACATATATATGACAAATAGGATATAGTTATTCAACAAAGTTTGAATTTTCTTTTTTCTATGGTTTTGTACTTGTTAGACTCCAAGAACCTGGACATTACAGTGCTGGGTGTAGCCACTGGGTGTAGCAGTCCCGAGCCACAGCAGTCAGGTCTACCTGTCCCCCAAGCCATCGTGGTCAACCTTTTATTTTCTCTTTTCTTTCCCTTTCCTTTCTTTTCTCTTCTTCCTTTCATTTTCTTTTTTTCTTCTTCTCTTTTCCTTTCTTTTCCTTTTTCTCTTCTCTTCTTCCCTTCCCTTCCCTTTCTTTCCTTTTTCCTCTCCTCTCCTTTTCCTTTCTCTTCTCTTCCCCTCTCTTCCCTTTTTTCTTTTTCCTTCTCTTCCCTTTTTTCTTTTCCTCCCTTATATTATTTTAGTATAATTGCAAGTGTTGGTCTTTTACTACAGGTGTTACAGTTGTTGCACAGAGAAGGGAAATAATATCACAGGTGTGTAAGAAGCCAGTATTCTGTGTATCATGCATAAGAACATGGGTGTATGCTGGCAAACCCAGATGGCTCCACAAGTTGACATCACTGTGACAGTGGGACTTCCTCTATCTTCTGGGTAGCTGCTTTCTTTCTCCCAGAGCTCAGCAATCTCTTTTTTTTTCATGGATAGCACTAAGTTTTGCACTGTGTTCCACAAAATCATTTCCATCTTCTGAACTCGTCAACAACTTTCCATTCTCCATCCTTCTTTCTTCATTGTGGCCAAATGCCTTGCAACAGATGAATAATGGGTTTATTCTTCCTTTAAGTATGTACCTTTATGTTATCTCTTGGAATATTTTTGCTTCACAGGCTGGCACCAAAGCAAAATGAAAAACATTAATGGAACTTCAAAACAAGCCACCTCCACTTGGAAACTTCACTAGTAACTTTGTCTGCTTTATTTTGATCATAATGTATTTTAAGATGTTTATGTTGGAAGCCCGGGCAGTGGCCGAGGCCAGCTTTCATGCCTTTCATTAGTTTATTGCATCTAAAAATGACTGCGGAAACTCAAATGTATTTCTAACCACAATATTATGGTTCTAAGTATCTGTTTTGAAAGTTAGGGGTATGACTTCCAAATGAGCTGCACCTCCAGCCTGGTCCTCATGCTGCCACTTACCCCAGTGGCAGTGCTGCCTGCCCCACACTTTAGATGTGAGTTCACCCCAGGGGTGCACAAGTGGATGCACAGCATTAATCTGAACAAACATTGGACTCACGTATCAAAGTTAGGCTGTCCTGATACACTGGTACACGCTGCATGGCTCAGGGCTGGCCTTCTGCCCTTTATTTCAGTAGGGTAAAACTTCTGTCACTAAGATCAGGGTGGGCTTTGGAATAGGCTCTGGCTCAGCATCTTTCACGAAGCAGGCTATAAATAGCACATAATATTGAATGAATAGTACAGAATGGCAGTAGGAGCCTAAGTCCCTGATCATGGACTTTTTCCTATAAAAGCAAGTACAAAGCACCAAATCCCACCATCAAAACAGCATTTGAGGGAGCCAGCACACATTCCGTCAAGAGATACAGACTGGTATGATGGTGTGCAGGGATCGGAACAGAGCTGGGCACAAGGCACTGGACAAGCCAACTACTCGCGCTGGGAAAAAGTGTTCCCACATCTTCATCCTGGAAGGATGTTTTTGTGGGCAGTGGCATCCTGAGAGGCAGTGAAAAGGAAGCTGGATCCCCTCTGTGAGCCTTCATGTTCCCACTGTAACCACGATCATATTTTGAATGCCCTCCAAGAACATTTTGCATCTTCCTTTTTACTACAGATACTAACAGCTGTTCTAAAAGAAACTGATAAATAGATGAAAACTTGTGTGTTTTCCAAGTGTTCGCTTAACTGCGATGACTGCATTGGGAAAAAGCATTTTCTGGATGCAGGCTTGGTTTGTAAATAGCCAAATTATGCAAACACTTGATTTATGATCCAGTGGGCAGTAATTTGTTCAGTATCATGGGACGAGACGGCTAGTCTCTAGTTCTTGTATTCATTATGGATATACACAGCTAAGTGCAAATTAAGATCTTTCTTTTCAGGAAATTCTCTGTTCAAAGAGAAATCTGGTATAATGTGGGATTCCTCCTGGAAAAGGTAATTTGCACCTTAGAGAGATTGCCCCGTTCCTAGAGGTGTTCAAGGCCTTGGGCCCTGAGCAGTCTGATCTAGTATTAAATGGGGAGGTTGGTGGCCCTGCACATAGCAGGGGGGTTGCAGATTCATGATCCTTGAGGTCCCTTCCAACCCTGGCCTTTCTGTGATTGTGTGAGATTCTCAGCCCTTCAGAATTGGCAGCTGAAATCCCAAACAAAACTTCATCTGCGAATATATCTGAATACGAGACCACAGGTACAGATGAAATCCATTTCATTCCTTAACAAGAACTAGGAGTTCTTTTCTATTTGTTGCCAAAGAGGTTGTTTCTCCTTTGTTTCACATAACAACTTGTCCAAAATTATGTAGCCTTATAAAAAGATCCCAGCAGAGGTATTCATGTCTGGAGCTATTTGTCAAATTAATCATGATGCTTGTTTGTAAGTATTAACAACTGGAAAGCTTCACATTACATGCTAGAACAAAAAAAAAGAAAAAAAAAAGGCTAAATAATTCTTGAGCAATGTTCAGATGTCAGGCAGAAAATCTTGCTTGTATGGGACCAAATGGAGTTGCACACCTTTTGAGGATCCCTTGCTGAGAAGGGATTTCTGTTTCCTTCAGCAAAGTGGAAATGCTGTAGCAGAGAGGGGAGGAGGAGATGCCATTAGCACCCATGGAAGAGCTGGTGCTGGATGAGAGCAGCCTTGAGCACAGCTGAGACTCTGGAGCACAATGTGAGGTGGGACTGACAGGCTGCGTGACCCTCCATGCACCTGCGTTGTCTGAGAGCAGAAAAAGTAAAAAAAGTCAGGGATCCAGGACCTTCAGGACACTCGGTCAAGAAAGGACATTATCAGAACAACCATTGGTACCTGTGTTAAGACAGAGTTTCAGCTGTAGACATCTATAAGGCCCATTTCTAAGTCTTACTTGCTCTTTTAAGGCAATTGGAAAGAAGTAAGCACATTTAAGGAGCTGTTATTTTCACCCAAAAGCACCAGTACAAGAACTGTGCGGATTTGTGCTCAGCAGAGCTCAGTAACTGTAGGAGGAGCCCAAACTGATTACCTTGTATCTCTGTCTGCAGCACATGCAGCTGTCACTAGGTGAGGCTTTGTGGTGAGCCAAATGTTTAAAATGAACCCATGCTGTTTTTCCCAGCTTGCTGTGCTGAACAGCAATGCTTATGATAACATCGGGGGCATGGGTCCTGGGGGAGTTGGAGCCTGAGCAGGTGATGACACGGCTCCATCTGAGTATCTGTAATCATCTACAAAGTGATAATAATTATTCCGCACAGGGCTGGATTCAGATTGAAAACACAAGAGCAAACGCCCACCGAGGGTAAGGCAGCCAGACAACCACGAGCCCTTTCCTCCGTCTGCTCACTTCAAACACAGCTTTCTCACCCACTGACATGCACGGAAAGCCGCACACCTGCTCCGCCCGTGCTTGAGCTGCTGCACAAGGGTCAGCTCTGGAAGCCATTTAACACCGCAGCAAATGCACATTCCTCAGGCCTCTTTAGATGTCTTCTGCGGTGCATGGAAAGCCAACCCTTTGATCAGGCGTTGGGGCTAACCTTCAGCCGTTCCCTCCTTCCTTTCTTCCCTCCCTTTTCCTTCCTTCCTCCTTTGCTTCCCTCCCTTCCCACCTTCCTCTCTTCCTGTCTCCCACCTCCCCTTCCCACCCCTTCCCACCTGCCTGCCTCCTCCCAACCCCAGTAACTTAAAACACTATCTCCATCTTTCACTATAAATAAGAGCAGTTCTGCACGTCATTCCACTCCCTTCTGTGTGACTTCTGTTTTTCTTTCAGCTGAACAGGATGCCAAATCTCTGTATTTTGTACTTGCGCTGCAAGTGTTGAAGATATCTCAATCTTAAATAGGCACTTTTCAGGGAAATTTATGAAGTCTCAGCATATAAGTTAATTACACTACCTTGGAATAATAGTATATTGGGCAAGGGAATACGTGAATATTCCCACCATTAAACACTGATCCATGGAAGGAAACAAGGAAAACACAGGCCTAATCTCCAGTAGGATATTTAGATGATCCATATAATAGTAGGGATGTGGCCACAAATACTGTGCAAAAGGAAAGGGAGACAAAGTGAGAAGATCCCATAGCATGACTCATGTATGGTACTATTACATGCCATTTTTCTTTTTGAATAAATCCATTGAGATGACATTTCTTCCTCATTCCCATGACGAGGGCTTTATGAGAAACCCTTCCATGCTAGCCTGTACAAACACCGTACAGATACTCTTGGCTGAAGCACCCAACTGCTTGTTCTTTGGGGTGTGCAGCTCCATGAGCTCTGCTGCCCGCTCTGCAAGCACTTCCATGGCTGTGCTCCTCATGCAACGTGCGCATCTGCTGGCTCCCACCTGCCATTGGCACCGAGCAGCTCTCCGTTCCGGCTCTCAGATCCAGCCAAGGGGACAAGCCAGCTCCAACTGGAAGTCGGTGGGGTGGAGCACCTTGGAAACCACTTAAAGAGAAAACGATTTTTTAATGGGAAAAGTGTGATTTTTCCAAGTAATTTGACCCGAGTGGAAACAAAGCTTGTCAGA
Organism: Lagopus leucura; assembly: GCF_019238085.1. NCBI lineage: Eukaryota > Metazoa > Chordata > Aves > Galliformes > Phasianidae > Lagopus > Lagopus leucura. The sequence continues at coordinate 23,228,676 of NW_024962264.1, forward strand.
GACTGTATTACGTGAAAATGTTTGCAGAATGATGTCAGTGTGTTAGCACTGTTAGCAGACAGTTGGGGCTTTATTCACAAAAAGGGTGCTTTTTCATTGCGTACAGTGGATTCACAAATGAGACTCAATGTGTGCAAGTGTGCTCTGTGAAAATACAGCCCCTCTCTTTTTGGAAAAATGCACTTTTGTGTGCATGTAGACAGACCGTACTGGTTCAGTGAGTACTGCAGCTCTCTGAGCATGAGTTATCAAAGGTTTGTACATGGGTGTCAGCTCTCCTAATCAGGGGAAGAGACCCTGATTAGGGCGCAGCACAATGGGCTTCTCAGGAGCCACGTGTAGCCTCTGCCCTTGCAGGAGCACCAGACCTGCCGTGGGTCCAAGCCAGACCCACCTTCCTCTGTCTCCTCTCTCCTTGACAGTTGTTTAGGGAAGTGTGTAAGGAGCAAGGAATGCATAAAGTGATCCATTCTCGGCTACACTGCCACAGCTTTGACAGTCTCCACAGCAAACACATCGCACAACCCACTCTGTAGGACAATTGAAAAAATATGGTTTGTTTGGGTGTTAACATACCTTCCCACTCAGCAACATTTTCTGCCAGAGATGAGCACGAAGACAGCACAGACAAGCAGTAAAGGAAATGTGAGGGGTGTTCTGCAGAACCTGGGGCACCTGGAGCCAGTCTCAAGTGAGCAGGCAGGCAGCCAGTTCCCAAAAACATTTTGGAGCTGTGCACCCTCCCACTTCCACATGTCCAGGAGCACTAAGGAGAGGAGGGATGCGCAGGGCAGAGGCTGTTTTGTCAGATGCTGGGTCACTTTGCAGTGCTCCCGCTGTTGTTTGCTTGGGAACCAAAGCTCAGGAGCTTGCAGGGGAGTTCAGCCAGGAGGGCCTTCTGTAGGGCCTTCTCATTTTCTGTAGCTGGCCCTTGCTTCCCTCTCTGGGAGCAAGCAGTGAACGTTGCCTGTATCACTTACAGCTTGCTGCTATCACTTTCTGTGGAATAAAGCAATCCTCTCTCTCCCCTGCTCCAGCTTTTCTGAAATGAAGTGATATATAATCTGCAGGTGGTCTGTGGGATAGTCCCTTGCCAGTGATTTCATTTTCATTGTGGTGCAATATATTGCTATTGTTATTTGCACATCTTCAGTAGTAACATGTTAGGGGAATGCAGATACTTTTTATTAGAACAGGCTGAAGCATCTTAGCATTTGGGAATGATTTGGCGTTACGGTGCTGCTTGCTGTGCTAGAGGTTCATTGTACACTTGTGCAAACACATCCATAACAGAAGGTAAAATGTACTTCTCCAGCATCGTGTTCTATGCCCTCCCATATGGGCTCCTATGCTGCAGTGCTCACCCAACGCAGTAACACACAGTGATGTGACTAACATCTGTCATGCGTTGTGCTCTGAAGGAAAGTGTGCGCAGCAGATTTAAATCCCTCCTTAGGCCTAATGCACATGCATTTCATTTAGAAGTCTGACACACACACACATACACACACACATACAAAAAAAAAAAAAAAAAAAAAAAAGGAAATAAATCAACATGGTCTTACCCTCACTGTTTAATTAGTTCTTATTGTATTCATAGCCCATTTTCACTTCATTATTCATAACTGTCAGTTCACTTTTTTTTCCCCTTGTTTAATTAAAATTATTTAGGAGAAATCAGAGCTAGGCTTGGATGCCTGACTTCCAAGCTTGGGGACTAAATTTTTTCTTTCTTCTTAGAATCAAATACAATAGAGGCAGCTGCAGTGAAAGCTGATCTCTGCTAATCTGCCACAAGCAGTGATTAAGGGAAAAGACAAGGCAAAAATGCCTCCTCATTAATTTCTCCAGCCCCGTTTCTTCTTCCTTCCTTTCTGTGACCTGTGTCTGTTGATAGCTAACATCAGTGCACCAAGAACGCAGAGGTGAACCTCAGTCCTTCGGCTATTTGCTATCTTCAGCTCTTCCTGAAAGAGATGGCCAAGCAAGCCTAGATCCACACAGAAGCATTTACAGAAACCTCTTGGCAGAAATTATAAGCCAATAAAGGCCAAATTGCTGTATTTTTGTCTCTGTGCTTGTAGACTCATGGCACAAGAAGGCTTGAAGTCATCCCAAGAAGGGGGACCTTGAAGATGGCAGTAATGATTTCTCTCCAGCTCTAGCAGCTAGCTCTGCTTTCCTTGTTTGCTTTGTGCATTAGGCCCTGTGGGAGATGACCCCAGCAACACCTGGATGAGACTTCTGCCTTTTTCATTTAGAGCAGCTGGTACGGATGCTGGGCTGCAGGAAGCACGGGGCTCAGCACTTAGGTGGCAGCTTTTGCTACACTGCATTTCTGTGCTGCAGCAGCTGAGGAGAACACTTAATCTCCACATCTGGTGGAAACTGTCCTACATGAAGAAATCTTCACCATTTTCATTTTGTCCTTGCTAAAACCCAAATGTGCCAGTTTGGGTGGTACTGTTGTGTTCTTACTGAAGGCTGTGGGGATTCATTGGCAGAGATAGAGCTTGATGGATTCAGGGCAATTGGGGCTTAGATATCCACTATTGATTTTGATTACTCTGACACTGATGGTGGTCTAGAATAAGCACATTTCATTCACCATAAAATTCAACCATTTTAAAGGTCTAAGTTGTGGCATGGCTTGCCTTGTGTATTTTACAATGAGATCTCATTTTGTGCTTTCTGCACTGGCATAATTGGACCACTGTTCAGGTGCATATTGCTCTTCAGGAAGGACACATAAGCATGTGTTTAAGACCTATGAAATCACCAGCCTTTTTTGCCTTTCCTAAATCAACAGCACTTAAGCATGTGCTTAAAGTGCTTTTTCCGAAGTGGGGCCTTAAAGAGCTGAGTTAGCTTATCCACCTTCCTCTTTAAAAGATGGATGTGGAAAATTTCCCAGATTATACATCTGCTCTTCCATTTTACATCGCAGAGAGTGAGGCTGAGTACAGAGGGAACAGAAAAGGGGAAAGAAAAGTAAAAACAATCCTGAACTGGCAGCCTGGCAAAAAAGAACCCGAAACAGCTGTGTGCCAGATTCGACGGGCTGCGTGCACCGCAGCGAGGCCATCTGCACGCCAGGCTTGCACCAGGTGCTTTATTTAGCAGGGAGGGAGACGGCAAGCCTGTGGAGAGAAAGAAAACCTGCTTATGCTCAAGAGATGTCTTAGTTTTCATCTTCATCTTGCCATTTTGTCTCCGTCTGATACAATCCTTGCTCTTTTTCTGCCAAGGGTTGCAGTGGTGCCAGCTGAGGAAAGGGCAGTTCTGCTACCAGGGCAGCACTCTCCACAGCACCTGCCCAAGTTCCCCATGGTGCTGGAGCAGTTCAGGTCAAAAGGGGATAGCGGTCCTGTGCTCGTGCTGCCAGGAGGGCACTCCAGCTCCCTGGGACAGGCAGGTGTGATTGTGGCACCCACCACTCCTCAACAGGTGAGGCAAGGTCTGCAGGCATTGGCAGGGAAGAAATGTTTGTGTTAGTGTTCCAGAGTTGGCCCTGTATGTCATCAGCAAGGCTGGCTCAGACCCACAGTCAAAAAGATGGCATGGACAAAACCACTGAGCATCCAGCTTTCACCCTGTCATGCTCCTTATCCAGGACTGTTCCAGGAATATCTTCCTTTTGGAAATTTATTTTCACTAACTACTGATTTTGTTTTATTTTTTTCATAGCAATGGCCATTTGGTTGCTTTTTCACTGATAAAAAAAGCAGTGACATGAGCTTTCACTGCAACATCAATTATGCTGCAGTCAGCCTGAGCTCTCTGCAGGCCTAATCAGGTAAGATTTAGCAGTCTGCAATATGTGCACAGTTGACACTGTGCTATCTTCTCTGCCCTTAAACCTGGGGAATTTATGAGCTTTATCTTGGCCACTAGACCATCTTTCTCTTCCTTCACTTCCTCTTCTATAGTTTTAGAACTTTATCCGGACCTAGGCTGGTCTTTATATCACATACTCCCTCTTTGATTTCAAATATGGAAGGGAAGTTATTTAAAAATAGGTTCCATCATAGACAGTGTTCTGGTAATTAGGCACGGAGCTAGACCTTGTAAGTACATCTGTGTCTCCAAGGGGGGTCAGCACAGTTTTGAGGAAGAGAAGAAAGTCTAACTGCTTCACCATTTCACTGGTGAGAGCCAGAGCTCCATTTATATGGATTTATTTGTGCTATTGTGTTGCTTTGATTTTTTTATTCAGCCTCCCATTTACTTGACCAACACAATAGGGGAAAATTAACTCTGAGTGAGAGCCCTCCATGCTGATGGGGGAAGGCAGCCCCATCAGGTTCTGTGACCACAGCATCGCTGTGGAGACACTTCTTTATGTGAAGCTGAGCTACAACCACAGTGATCTCTTATGAAATACTAATTGCATGATTATTTCTTATTGCTCTTTTTTAATCATGCCTAGGATAATCTGTGCCAGGCTTTCTTCTCAGTGAGGTGGAAATCACTGAAATCAATGGACATTTCCATTCTGTGCATCTGCAGCAGAAAAGGGCTGTGAAGAGTCAGCAGTCTCAGATGACAGCATTTTATACTCAGCACGAGTCACTTTGGATGGCACTGCTTTGGGGAGAGGGGCAGATGAACTCATCTGGGCCTCCATCTCCCATCTGCGACAGAACCATTCAGGTCTGTGCTACCAAAGGCTACAATGCTTCATAAAGGAGACACGAATTGCTATTACTTTGCTCATGGCACAAGTGGTGAAGAATCAGTCCCAGGGAAAACAGTGGAGGTGAGAGGACCATATGGCTATCTGTATATCATTAGCAATCCCCAGAGCTCCTGGTCCTCCCAAAGCTCATAAACAGTGATATGAGTGTTTTGAAAGTAACTTTTTAAAAAACAGTAAAAGGCTACTTTAATTAAATGAACATATCTTTTCCCTTAGATCATAACCTTGGATCCCAATAGCTATTTTGGGAATTCAGAAGCATTTCAAATAATTAAAAAAAAAAAAAAAAAAAAAAAAAAAAAAGATTGATGTTCTTTTATAGTTGGCAATATTTCAGACTTCATATATTAATACAACTTTTCCTTTTGTTAAAAGCAAGCTGAAACACTCTTGTAATAAGATATTAAAAATTGTTTAGCATCCTGGATCATTAATAGAAACACTTGAATGTGGGCTTTAAGACTTAAAATGGGCAATAAAAATCTATATATAAAATTGATTCATTTATCTGTTCTTTTTTGTTCTACAGAGCAGGATCTCCCCCTCCACCTCCTCTCCCCCACCCACAAAAAAAGTGCATTGTGCCAAAGGGGGACTTTCATTTTGAGCAATAAGGAGAACAAGTAGCCCTGCTTTTCACTGTTTAATCTGCTGCCATCCCCAATGCAAGGAAGAGAATTGCTCAGGCTTGTGGTGTGGGCTCAGTGAGGTGACATGAGGGGGATCTGCAGCAGCCTCTTAGGGCTGGGAACCAGAGCGACCATCCAGCACAGGATATGGCACCAGCATGGAAAAACTCCTTGTGAAGCAGAGGTTTAGCCTAGGGTTCAGTAGCACACTTCTTTCTCATGCACAGATGCTGGTGAAACCTTCATTTTTCTCACCATTCTACCTTACAATTGTTCTTCCAAAATCACCTGCAGCACCAGCTTCTCTGCTTTACCTGATGACAGCCATAAAGTCTCACACCAAGCTAAAGTAGCCAATGTGATAGCTAATATAACCAGATCTTTTGTGGATATCTCAGAGGTAGCAAGGGAAAAGGTTGAAAACCTGGCCAAAATGCTGTGTGCAGTCAGCAAGCTTGGCTCATACAGCCAGAGAGAGAGCTAATCATCTAACTTGGTTATAAATATCCCTCATTTATTCATAGGTTCCCTGCATGTATGGTAGTTTTTCCACTGTTTCTTTTCTGCCCAAGTCTGGAAGCTGTGCTGCTACCAGTCCCTTAGAAGCAATGATGGACAGGAGATATTTGGTATTTGTTTCTGTGTCTTCCACTGGGACACAGTGATGCTTTCTGCCCCTAGGGTTCACTGAATAATAAAAGAGACGGACTCCCATAATGCACACCAATGTGAGGCAGAGCACCATCATCCACGCTGACATTCCTGTTTTTGACTAAATGAAAGTTATCATGCTGTGGTATTTACTGTGAGGACTGGTGAAGTATGCTGGACACTGAATAAGTGCTTCCTTAACCTGTCAAGCTTCTGGTTGCAAGGTTCAGACAAGAACATGACATTCAAACAGGTCAAAATGCTGTGGGTATTTCTCAGGTGACCAGTAAAAGGAAGGAAACTTGTCAAGATGAGCCTTACTTACTACACTCGTGTGGCCAGGATGCTCTGAACTATATGTGGAAGTCAAAGAGATATTTATCATTGTTTTAAGGCCTGTCTTTAATGCCTGGCAAGATTTTCTAATCGTATTGATCACAGTAGGATTTAATGATTTATTTAATACTAACTGCTGGGAGAGACAGAGACCTCTGGCCACAGACACTAAGAACTTAAAATCAGCATTGATCTGTCCCAACAGGGCCTGTCTGCAGCCCAGAGTGCTTGCCTATAAGGTCTTTCCTCCCTCATGGAGAAAGATCCATCTATGGCACAGTGCCTGGGCCTCTTTTGAAGCCTGAAGATCAGCCTTGTGGGTGTTCAGGTCTCTCTGCTCCTGGAAACCTGCCAATAAGGGCTCAGAAATTTGGGGGTGTCTTCAGTTGTCGGCACTTTTGGTCACCACCAATCTTGCAGCCACTGCAGCATCTTGTTTTAATAGAGCAGTGACGCTGCCTAGATGAAAGTACATCTGTGCTGTGTGTTTGCTGAAGGAACTCATTTATAAAAATCAGCATGTTGGTAAATGGTAGCTAGATCATGAACAACAATGGCAAGATGTTGGATCTACAAGTCACTACAAGTTATTTACTGTGTCCCCATTCATTTGCAACAATGGGCTTGGGTGCAAGAAAACCTTGAACTTTGGCCAGAAATCCCTTCCTTTATTGTTAACAGTTACATCTGCTGCTTCTTTCTTCTAGTGCTACGCAGATCTCTTTAATCCCTCTAATGTGTTCCCAATTTAATTATATTTACATACATGTCTATAGCCTCACTCAGAATACCAGCCACACTCTTCATCACATTTCCATTCTGTGTTACGATTTAATTTGAATAATGTCACTTTTCTTGTGACTGAAGATTTTGATTTCCTGAGAGATTTTGGAATTTGATTTCTCCCTTTATATATTCGGAGTATTTTTTCCTTTCTTTTTTTCACTCTTTTTTTTCCTTTGTAGTTTTCTTTTCAGTCTGCTAAGGGAACCAAGGACATGTACTGCACACCCTCTGGCCTGCCACGTTTAATTTAAATGAAGCCTCAGTCTGCAAAATAGAAATGAGACTTTGCTTTGTGTTTGAAGTGGGTGCAAGCCTTGCTCCATGTATGAGGGTCTTGCAGGAACTATTGTGGAGATGCAGGAAGTGGAAATGAGTCATGTCTGAAGCAAATCCAATTGAACCAAACAAAATAAAAACAGAAGAAACTGAAAAATCTTATAGCTGAGTTAATAGATTTTAGTGCTTGACTTCTGTAATCAGAGTAAGATCGCTTCTGGACAAGGCAGTCCCTCAAATAAGTGCTGCTGGTTGCAATCTGGTGCTTGAGAAATGTGGTGATTCAGTGTCCCTCAAGGATAGCCTGTGCCTGATTAAGAGATAAAACCCAGAAGCCTAGCACTCATGTTGAATACTCAGCTGTGCTCCAATATCCAAGGTGCTCAGAGCAAGACAGTGTCTTGCCAGCCCCAGTGCTGGCAGCCCTGTGCTTCTGCAGCCCGTAGTGCCAGCACCATGCCACCACTCTTCTCCTTGGGCTTTTTTTATGGGAAAGCAGCTGAGGCTGGCCAAGCACCTTCATCCAGTTTGGGCTCAGAAGTGGGTGGTTCTGATGTGCCCCTGGGTGTTCCAATTTGCTCCTACTTTCTTGGGTGAGGGGGGTGCTCCAGGGTCCTGCTGTGTCCCCAACCAAACCTGCACAGCGTCGCAGGGCTTCTTCCACACTCCTGTAAGTGGATGTACAGCCACCTCCATAAAGGCAAATGCTAACAACTTTTCACCAAACACATAATCGTAAGTATGAGCAGAATGTTTCTTAGTGTGTATTTTTTCCTATTTGTACAGAAATTGCAAAACATTTTTGCTTTCATATTCTTAAAATCATGCACTTAAGAGGACTCTGTTTCCCTAAAAGATACCCCACTCATCATGCCAAGAGAATATAGATATCTGACCATTCCACCAAACCAGTTCTGTGAAAAACTGAACACAAGGCTCACGGTACTGATATATGTAACTGTATTCAGATTGTGGAATTTTCTACCACTGAGCTAATGAGGAAGAAGTAGGTTTATTTAGAAATATATATGTATTATCAACCCTTTTTTTTTTAACATGAAAAATCAGCAAATTAAACTGCATCTCTCTCCCTTGAAGCTGGTGTAGAAACTCGCAATATACTCAAATGAAAAGAAGCCATCCTGCTTCTCTGGTTGAGCAGATTTGTTGCATTCATTTACTGAGCATATCCACTTGATTTAGTTGAAATAACACTTATAAAGTAATAAATGTTTAGTTTAAAAGGAGGTTAATGAGCAAAGTTTATTACTTACTGGAAAATCATTGAAATTGAAAGCCACATATATTTACATAAAGAATGTGGCATCTGAAATAAATCCAAAGAATTTTGTTATTAATTTCCTGTGTTGTTTACATGTGTTAGAGTTATGTTTATTCCTAAGGAATCACTCATCAGGAGTGATAGAAATCAAAGTGCAAACTGGTTTATTTTTCATTGTAACTTATTAATAACAGCATCAGGTTTTTTTTGTGTTAAATAAATGACACAGAGCAGACATTTTTCTTCAAATATATACAATATAAGTGAGAAAATAAAGCAAAGGGCTTTGCAGTCAAGTAACATTTTTATTAGATAAAATAAAAATTAGTGCCTTTTCTGCAGTGTTGTATTTTTTTTTCTATTAGTTCCAAAAGATATTGAGTACATTGCAGCAGGTTTTACAGTGCAATTTTTACTGTATGTTTCATTAAGCAAACACTTAAACAATTAAGGGATAATCGAGAGTATAAGAACATCAAGGGTTCCTTTCTATTTTCTCACAAACTTCTCACTGGAATTAAAAAGATAAGTATAAGGTTGCCTTAACAAATCAAAAGCCACAGAGTTTATAAAGTCTCCTTTCAAAGCTGGGAGGGAACACAGATCACATTTTTACAGAAAGTTACCATACCTTAAAGCAATTTCTCCTTTTTCACTTTCGGTATGAAGATCACCCTGCATCTACCTCAGACATCTCCTCTTCATTTTGGCAAGAGTGTAGAAAGCTGCTGCTTTCTCTGAGCCAGCGATGAAGTAAATTAATAATGCTCTTTTCTTAGCTCCTAGCAATGGCTCTGAAGTCCTTACATAGGCAGAATTCACCCGGAGGCAAATGGGAACTTTGTTGAGCAAATACAACTGTGTGGAACTCTTTGCTCCCAGCTTTATGTACAACGCCATGTTATCGACAGCATTGCCATGAGCCATTGCTGCAGGCATGGGGCAACCCAGAAGCGCCTGGGAAGCAGGCTGCTTGCAGCCAATTCCTTGCTCTCCATCATCTCCCCTCCTCAGTCCAGATGTGGGCCTGAAAAAAAAAAAAAAGATAGGAAGTATGTGGCCTTTTTGAGAGTGTGTACTGTGGCCCTAGAACCAACTCTTCTTTGTTTTAATAGCAACAAAGATAGTCTAGGATTTAGTCCTAACAAAATAATTAAGATACGCTTGTGTTTTACTGTGAAATATGGAAAACCACTCCCTCATCATCTGCCGAACATTTCTGATTTTGGTGTTTACCTTGCAACAGCTGGGATGCACTAACAACTTAAGGGTTGAGCCTTTACACCCCCCTCCACCCCCTCCCCCCAACCTCCAAACACACTCACTTTAAATGCAAGCAGTCCCCCTTCTACTGGGGACTGCCAAGGGTTCCAGCTTCTGCTCATGCAATGGGGGACTGGGTACACGTGAAGTGGGGAACCGGGATGTATGCAGTGGGGAACTGGGGGCTGCCTCTCAATGGCTGCTGAGCACATCCCTACAGTCACTGCATGTTAAGCAATGGCTCCCATCCCACATCACAGCAACCTTCACAGCAGAGGCACAGGGGCTCTCATGGGGGCTGCGTGTGCCCCCAAAGTGGTGCCTGGGGGACCCTTCTACAAGGGGAGCAGGCTCCTCGCTTCCAACCCGACTGCCCTCTGGACCCGGTTCTGCTGTGGGAGGTTTAGCACTTACTTAATAAGGACTATGTGTGAGCATACATATGGATGTGTGTATATCTGTCTACACATACACACAATATAAATTAACTAAACATGTTACTAGGATACATCAGGAAAACCACATCCAAACAAAGAGTCCAATATGGAAAAAGCTATTAAAAGATCCCAGTGTTTGAGCATGGATACAGGGATAAATATGATCACTGGATACCAATCCTACATTTTGTTCTTTTCCTGCTGGCCTTTGTAAGAGGTGCGGTCCTCTGGGGGTACGGGGAAGATTTCAAATGACAGAGTAAATCCAATCTTCACAAATAACACATGGCTCATAATTAAATTTCTCACCTCAGAAGTGAGGATCATCATTAAAATGGAGTTTGGGAACCATTACTGGGACTTTTGTAGAGGCCTGAATGGGTTCCAGAGCTCTAACCTTGGAGCCTTTAGAGAAGTGATGGAAGGGATCATAGAATCCTAGAATCCTTATCTTTAAGGTTGGAAGGACCACAAAGATCATGTAGTCCAATTACCAGCCCATACAACTGCCAGCCCAGCCAACTACCAGTGTGGCCACTGAACCAGGTCCTTTAGCGCTCTGTGTGCCCAAACTTTCAGTGTCCTCACATAAGTTAACTATTGAATAACAAGGATAAGTGTGGACTTCTTACTCTCCTTTCCATCACAGCTTTCTTGTAAGCTGCCCAGTTAGCCTAAAGATTTTTCCTCCTTCCTTGCTGGCACTGCAAGGACGCAGTCAGTGCAGGTGTGTACCAGCCAGGGCAGCACTCAGAGGAGGAGCGCTTGCAAGTGCCCATATGGCCAAAGAAGTGAACTGGATATGCTTTCCCTGTGGCAGTTACCTGTTCAGGTCTTGTAAAGATCTATGAAGTAATGGTCTGTTTTTCAAATGCCCTCTCCTCTACGACTTCACCTGAGTTCTTTACCCTGCAAATATCTCCGTAAAGACAGAAAATCAGCCACACTGCCTGAGTTAAAACCCAAAAGGCCAGTTGCTGGACAGCAAAAGCGGAAACACTGAGCAGTTACATCAAAACATGCTTCAGAAGGAGATTCATTGGGGCAAGGAAGATAGGTTGATAGCTGCCCCTGGGTGGCACCTGATCCATCACAAGTGCCTTTGAATGACGGGTTGGTGTGGAGCTGCACAGCCACCTCTTGGAATTTCCACCATACCCCATTTCCTGAGGCAAAGCTGAAGGTCCCAGCCCCAGGGAGTGTAACAAAATGCCAGTTTAAATGGCACTGGTCACAAGACCAGAAGGCTCAGATTTGCTTCTAGCAATGCTTTTCCAAACTGGAGTTCCTCTTCTCTCCTTTGAAGTCAGTAAGAAACCTCCCGTTGGGTTTAGTACAAACAAAATCAGCCCTCACTGAAGACTGTAGTGAGGCAGAGGAAAATATTTTTCCTGTTAAAAGATTTTCCTATTACTACAGACACATAAAAGTCTTCTCAAAGCTATAATGTTAAATATTTTAATGTCCTGCCAAACCTCATCAATTCTCATTGTTTAACAAAAACGGCACAGACATTATGCTAGCGATGGTATTTTCTGCATATTAAGATCAATAATGTGCTTTGCAAGGAATAAAGGGCTGGTTAATGAGAAAAGCCTTTTAAAACTCAAGACAATTCCACATGCTATGAATGATTACAAATTGTGTGGTTAAATTTATAGGGGGTGGGGCTGGGGGGGATTAAGGCCCTGGGCACGCAGTGCTGTGCTTCCCCTTCCCTTTTTTCTACCAGGAACTGAACCTCCCCACAGCACTCTCCTTCACTCAGCTCTGTGAATTCTGGGAAACATCAGCGTGGCTGCCAGCACAGGGAGCTGATACTTCCATTTCAGCACCATCACTGGACTCTTAAAATATTTATAGGAACAAATAGCTTTGACAGGGTGCACTGACATGCACAGAATGAAGACGTGGTTCAGGCTGCTTTAAAATGGCGCATTTTGGAGCCTATGCTCCATTCCTTATTCAAGCAGAAGTCCCAGTAGCCCCAGCAGCAGGAGGTACGTGGGGTTGTGCCTTTGGGTTCTCCCACACTGAGCAGTACAGACATGCTATGGGGCTCCAGTGGCATTCTCGTACCAGAAACACCCACCCCATGCCCACTCTGTCCCTGTGCCTCTAAGGAACTGCACCTTCTGCTCCCCCCACTCCATTCCCACTGTGCTGCAGTGCCACCACACTGCTTTCAGAGCCCTCCTGCATAAGCGTGTCTTGCACATGCGTGGCCCTGCAGCCCCTCAGGAGGAGGAATGCTTTGTCTATGTGTCCGGATGGGATTAGGTGTGAGATATGTACTCAGCCCTGTCAGGAGCAAAAGGCTTCGGTGCATGTGTGCAGCAGAGCTTCAGGCACCTCAGAGCCTTCCCTGGTGCTGAGGATTGCATGGTAGAAACAACATGAAAGAAAGAGTTTGCATTCAAACACCAGATTTCCACCTAATGACATGTCTGTGATCTGGACTTGTGTCTCAGTTATGTCATTGGAGTTCTCTGGGTGCAGACGGCTTGAAGCATTGCAGTGATCCTTACTAAGTACTGTATCTTAGAATCATTGCAACATGTAAGTTTTTCTCAAGATTCATTGTGGCAAAGAGGAATGAGCACACACGCACATAAATATGCAGTACGTACTGTTGCATGCTGCAGTGTGTAAATGGGCACCTCCTGCTCTACGCTTATAATTCTCCCAAACATCATAAGGTGAAGGAATGAAAAACTTTCTGAAGAATTGTAGAAATAAATTGTTCCACCCTAAATAGAAACTTTCTTTAGTTTATTAACGAAAATGTTTACAACACTGGTTTCTTGAATTCTCATGCAGATCCGAATGGTCTCTATTTCAGTTCCTGCCTCCACTCCCAGCCAGTGCAGAGCCTGAAAATCTTCCTTGGTTTCCCATCACAACCCATCTTGCAACCCGCTGCGCCTCTGGCCCGCCCCTGCGAGCCCCGGGGCCACCCGCAGTGGCCAAGCAGGATGGCAGCGAGGGGACGTTGGCCCCGAAGGCTGAAGGCGGGGCTGAGCAGCGGGTCGGCAGGACCGGTGGCTGCCAGCAGGTGAGGTGCCGCTTGCAAAGCTGCCTCGGAGAGTGATGTTGGACTGGTGCCCGGGTTGCACGGCAAAGTGGCAGAAGATGAGTTAAGTCTGGGGAGGCCCCGAAAGATAATTGAAACCACCCCTGGATGACAATGGCTATTAACTCGCAGCTCGTCCCCGCGTCCCATGGAGGAGCGAAGGCAACGGGCGGCTCCCCGGGAAGGCTTTGGGACGCCGCGGGTGCGCAGCTCGCCCGGAGCCCCGCGTGCCTCTGCTGCCCCGCGTCTGGGGGGCTCGGGCTGCCGGGCGGAGGGCAGGGAGCACCAGGAAACGTGGCTTGACGGAAGGGGCTCGCGAGCCGCCCATGTGCGCTCCACATTGCTATCGCGTGCCCTTTGATGTCGGGTTCGGCTCATGGGAAGACGCGGGGCCGGATCTTCACCCGATGACGGCCGCTGCCAGCCCCGCACACCGCGCCGCACCGCAGCCCCGCTCCGGCCCTGGGCAGACACTCCTGCAGCGTGCACAAGGCGCTTTTCCTTTTCTTCCTTTTTTTCCCTTTTCTTCCTTTTTTTCCCTTTTCTTCCTTTTTTTCTCTCCTTTTCTTCCTTTTTTTTTTCTTTGTTCTTTTCTTTCTTTTTTTTTCTCTCTTTTTCTTCCTTTTTTTCCCCTTTTCTTCCTTCCCCCCCCCCCTTTTCTTCCTTTTTTCCTTTTCCCGTTTTCCTTTTTATTCTCACCCTTTTCTTCTCTTTAGTTGTGCTTTTCTTTTTTCTTTTTCCTTCTTTTTCTTTTCTCTTCCTTTTTCTATTACTTCTTTCTTTTTCTTTCTTCTTCTTTTTCTCTTCCTCCTTTTCTCCTTTTATCTTTTCTTTTTCTCCTTTTCTTTCTTTTTCTCCTTCTTTTTCCGCTCTTCTCCTTTTTTCCTCCTTTTTCTTTTATTTTTCTTTTTCTTCCTTCTTCTTTTTTTTTTTTTTCTATTTTTTCTTCCCTATTTTTCCCTTTCTTTTTCCCCTTGTTTTTTACTTCTTTTCTTTTTTTTTTTCTCCCACTCCCCCCCAACTCTCCCTTATTTCCCAGGCGCCGTTAGCCCAGAGCTCCCCGCTCCCACTGCTCCTCCAGATGACGCCTCTCGCCGCATCCCATGGCCGTCCCCGCGGGCAGCCCCTGCGGCGATGGCAGCCGCGCCCCGCGGGAGCTCCTGACCCCCTACCTGCGCTAAGTGCGACGCCTCCCCTTTCCCCCCCGTTCCTCTCCCCCCCCCCCCCAATCTCCCTTTCCCACCCCCGCAAGAAGGGAGCGCTTCCGAAACCCCTTCGTCAGCCGGCAGAGCTCGGCAGATCTCCGTCCCGCTATTTGCCCGCTCCCGGCTCTTCGTGTAAGGAAACCGTCGGAAAGACGAACAACAAACCAACAAACAGCTAAATCGGCTGCCTTTGTTTTGCTTTTGGTTTTGATCTTTTATTTACTTTTTGTTCTTCTATTGGTGGCCGTGTGTTTAATTTTTGCTCTGTTTTTAGCTAAGTGACCGATTGGAGCAGAACGGATGAGTGCCTTTATCCACCTCTTTAGTTTTCTGCAGTTATAGGAGAAAGAAAAAAGAAGAAAAAAAAAAAGTTGGAAAAATGCCCGTTCTTTCGTACTTCTCGAGATGTATGAAAAACATGCTCAGTGCCACACGAATGTTGAGAACGAGAGCGCTGAGCTGAGGCAAGGGATAGCCTTGCAAAAGGAAGGACGAACGAAAAGCACCTAAGGGACTTCATTCCGGGGTTTGTTTTCTCCAGTGGCCTCTCCCACTCTGATTACTTCTTTTCTTTTCTTTTCTTTTCTTTTCTTTTCTTTTCTTTTCTTTTCTTTTCTTTTCTTTTCTTTTCTTTTCT
>NW_024962264.1:23244049-23244436 GCF_019238085.1 Lagopus leucura
TTCCCCTTCCCCTTCCCCTTCCCCTTCCCCTTCCCCTTCCCCTTTCCTTCTCCTTTATTTCCCTTCCCTTCCTTTCTTACGTATTTTCCTTCTGCCAATAACTCCAGGTTCTCCTTGCAACCCGTGATAAACTTTATTTTTGAAAGGAAGAGCCGGGTATAACATGCTTTTTGGAAGCTACCATCTTTTTCTTTCTCTCAGCCAACCTCCCGCGGCCTGGCTGTTCCTCCAGCGCTCAGCAGCTCCCCATGCCGGGCTGGAGAACGCCTGGTTCTCCTTCACCCTGACCTCAACGGGCAGGAAAATCACAGCCTCGCTCTCATGGGACGCGCGGGGGACGGGAGGAAGGGGGGCAGGACTCGGGGGGGGGGGGGGGGGGGGGGGGGG
>NW_024962264.1:23244536-23245987 GCF_019238085.1 Lagopus leucura
GTTTCCTATATGTTTAATATGTAAAATGCGTGTTTAAATATACCTTTATTTATGTTTACGTTTTAATGCACCAGATTTATTTTAGTTCTGGGAACTCATGATGCAAATGAAGGCAAGTTTCAGGGCTGATTCTCTCTTATTTAATTAGCCAACTGAAATAAATGCAATGTATATTCGTTGCTATTGATTTAGTGTCTATTAATGGTACGTGCAGATCTGTACGGCTATTTCCACACACGCACAGCCGCGTGGGGCCCCGTGCCCTCCTCCCCCCTCCCCCCCCCTCCTCGAGCGCCGGGCGTGGAGCCGTGGGTCAGAGCCGGCACCATAGAAATAAATAAAGAGAAGAGGCAAATTAAACGGAACGAAATAAAACAAAGTAATTAAACTAAAATAAAAGCACTCTAAAAACTAAATGCACCACTGTGTTTTTTTGGTTTTGTCACGTTTCTCTCCGAGAGCTGCTGAGCTCCGTGGAAGGGAAGCTCCTCGGTGTGCAGCTGCGGGGAAAACGCGGCTCCCGAGGCCTGAGCCAGGGCGCTGCGAGACCCGGAGCCTCCCGTTACCTGCCCCGCGACCGGATGCCTGTGGCTGCGGGCGGTGACAGCTCTCCGCGGGTCGCACCTTGTAATGAGGACCCGCCCAGGCCACCCGACGACGACTCTGCTGATGTTCGCGTCGCCGCTCCCACCCCGCCCTCCTGCTGGATCGGGGAGAGGTGCTGGGCTCCTGCGTGGAGCCGCAAGCAGTTCCCTCGGTGGCTTCCAAAATAGTAACAATAATAATAATCCACCGACTGCAAGCAAGACCCGAGTCACCTCTTCATCTCGAAGCTGGCACCTGGACCTCCCCTCTTAATTAGCAAGGAGTCAAAGTTGGCAGCATCCCCCGGCCCCTCCCCGCGGGGTACCCGGGCACTCTCCTTCCCGTGCCCCACGGACAGCCCGAATGTGCGCGTTCCCAGCACGGAGCACTCGAAGGATTCCCAGCCGGGATCCGTGCTCTGCCGCGCAGCCCCCACCTCGGCCCCCTCGGCTCCACAGCCCCCGGCGGGCCCTACCTGCAGGCGTGGAAGCGTTTAGTGGTTTCGGCGGCATTAACTCCTAACAGGGTGTGAAAAGTATTGCGGGTTGAAAAAGCGGTGGGAACGTGGAGGATTTTGAATCGGGCGGGCCGGGGCGCTCCTGTCCTCCGGCGGACACCTCGTGTTTCCTCCGCCGCTGGCACCCGCCCCACCTCGGCAGGTGCAGTGCCCCTGGGGCCGGGCACAAGGCACCAGTCCAGCCCCGGAGACGCTGTCCCAGGCCAAAAACTTCCTAGATTTCCTTTGTTCCCAGCATGCTCTGGCCGCTTTTTTTTTTTTTTTCTTTCTTTCCTTTTTTTTCTTTTTCTTTTTTCTTTTTCTTTTTCTTTTTCTTTTTCTTTTTCTTTTTCTTTTTCTTTTTCTTTTT
>NW_024962264.1:23264814-23329183 GCF_019238085.1 Lagopus leucura
GGCCCGCCCCTCCCGCAGCCCCCAGCCTCTTTCTTTTTTTTTTTTTTTTTTTTCCTCCCTCCCCTCTCGAAAAAGACAATGCCCCTCTTTATTAAGTGCTCCTTAGGAGGTTATTTTGATCACGCTCCAGGTCCGTGTCTGTGCGGGGAACACCGCGCTGCGGTGCGCGAAGAGAGCGGAGCGTTGGACGGTGCCGGGCTGGCCCGGGCAGCGGCTGGGGGCTGCGGGAGGGGCGGGCCTGGAGCGATCCCCCGGTTTCGGAACCGGAGCTCCATTATAAAATGGAGAGAGAGCGAATTTCAATGTCTCTCAAATGTTAGCACTCAAGGAAAAAGCCTGAAAGTGGGCTGAAATCCACATTCCCTTACGGACATTAGCACCTTTCAAAGTACTATCGACGCGCGTTTTACCAAAGATCTCGTTTGTATTTAATATGGGGTTCAGACAGGCGCTAATTGAGCATGTAAGTGTATGTGAGGCTGCGAGTATCAGTGCCGGGGCAGGCTCGCCCAGCGAGGAAAAAGGAAGCAATGAATACATGGAAAAGAGTGCCACAAGGCCCCAGCTCGGAGCATATCAGTGACAAACCTCGTTGCTGGCTCACTACGTTCTCTGCCGTTTCAACATTTCCAAAGACTTCCGTTTCTCCGTCTGCCCGCCCGCGATCGGCTGTCACGAAACGCGGTGCTGCGGCAAGGACCCGGCCCGGTAACGAGAGCGGCTCAGGGAGGCAGAGCCCCGACGGGGCGCACGCTGGAGGCCGGCATCGGCCCTGCCCCGGCCCCTCCGCTGCCCGTGGATAGTCGAGGCGGTGCGAGAGGCTGGGCAGGAGACCGGCCCCCCTGTCCCCGCTGTCCCCCACTGTCCCCCGCTGCCCCTCGTCTTCCCGCGGCTCCCCCAGCACGGAGGAGCCCCGAGGCCTGGGGGTGGCTGGAAAGTGTTAAGCGCTGCCCCCTCCTCCTCCTTCTCGAGCCCCCTGAATGCCACTGCTTTCCTCTAGAGGTCTCATTAGGGAAACCCTAACTGCTATTTTCAACATTTCCTCAATCAAGCGCCTTTAAATAGAGCTCCACAAACAAATTGGCGGCAAAAAGCGCAGATCTTGTCAGGGGAGAGGCCGCTCCAATATTTCACCCTTGTTTGCTTTGTAATTACGGCCGGGCCGGTGGCTACCTGCCCGCTGGGGCCGGCTTCCATTGCCCCCCGCTGCCGACACCTCTCCCACCCAGCGAACGGTCCCGGGGGCGGCTGGAGGGGAATAAACAAAAACTAGACAGCAGCATCGCCCCGCGCCCAGCTCTGCCCGAGATCTGCGGCTCCCAGCCCGCGGGATTCCCCCCGCAGCTCCGTCCCGAGGGCTGCCCCCCGCCCGGCTCTGAGGGCCGTCGCTTTTGCTTTGCGGGCTTCTCTCTCCTGCTCTCTGCGAAACCGCTGTTATGATTTGTTATATTTTCCACAGCTGCTTATTCTTGTTTGACTGTTGTACAAAGCCGCTTTAAATCTGCTGCAGGAAGAATAAAAGTTAAAACCGCTCTTGGACGGGTTCCTGCAGACTCATGGGCGAGTCCGGGTCCGTGGCGGTCCCCGAGCAAAGCCGCGGGCCCCGAGAAGCCCCTCCCGCGGCTTGAGGCAGCCGCCCGCTCGCAGCGACAACAAAAATCGGCGCTAATTCAATTACGGCTGAAGCCCGCGTGTAGCAGAGGGGAACTTTGGCGCTTAGGAACTAAGCTGCTATATTCGCTTGGCTATAAACTGACGAGAATATTTTATGGCGGAGGAGAAACGTACAACACAAAAGGGAAATATGACAATAAATCTCTTTTTATGGATCCTCTCTAGCAGCAAAACCACAAGGATTCCACGGTTTTACCGCTCAGCCGTTTTACAGGTACATCTACAGATGCTTATGGAGAGAAGAACCCCGTTTCCGCCACCCGGCCCCAAAGCGGGGACACCCGAATCTGTGTTCCCAGCCCAGAGTCAGCCCCCCTCGACTTCCACAGGCTCAGCACCTGCACAAGAGCTCCGTGTGAGCACTGCGAGGACACCATTTGATCATTTACGGTGCCACTGCTGTGCCCTTCCCTCCTTTACTGACATGCAGAACTTCAAGGCAGAAGGGAATGCTCCACCGTCCCTCTCCTGCTGAACACATACAGCTACTTTCTTTCTGGTTGCTCCCAAACGGTGAACGTTCGAGATCGTTTATCCACCCGTACAGCTCTAGTTTCACAGGACCAGGTTTATAGAGAGATTCACGTGCTAAAATAAGGACGGGTGGATCAGGGGGAGGATTTCAGAGCAGCGATGAGTCCAGAGCTCCTTGAAATATGTGCAGGTTCAGCATGGAAACCTCTTTCATGATTTAAATCCTGGATATGTTTGGAAACCAAAATACACAGCTCTTTGCTCTCTGCTCTCAGTACCTTTAAAAATCTGCCTTACAGAGAATATATTTTTTTCAGAGTCGTGTTCCACTATAAAATGGCATTTATATGCCCTAAAGCCATTTTATTAAATGCTAGCAAGTCAGCTTTTCAGGCAGTAGGAATATTTTTCTCTGTCCTCATGGCTCGGTTCTTTCTTTCTTATTGTCGAGTTCTAATCAGGCTTACCCTGGTCACCCAAACCCCAATTTAGGTCACCCAGAGAGCAAGGAATAGCTGCAAGGTCTGGTGGTTTGCTGCCTGGTTGTGATTTAGAAGCGTGGGCTCAAATAAAGTAACTTCACATATCGTCTCACAGTTTCACAAACTTCTTTTTCAGTGGATCAAGCAAACGATTTCAGAACCTTAGTTTTCTTAAGAAATATCGTGTAACAATCTACAGATTTGATACGTCAATCCTAACCACACGTGGAATAACACCTACAAAATGTAATGGTGGAAAAAAGAAAGATGATTGAAACTGACAGACACAGTCCTCCTCATCAGAGTGAGTTGTCCTGATTAAGGCTGCAGGATTGCTCGGGGGAGGGGAACCTATTTGCATGAATTCAACTTTTGCACGTGCCTACTGCTAAAGGAAATGGTCGGGATGTTCTTGAGCTCTCTCCAATATGTTCACCAGGCTCACATAGGGGGGCAGAGCACAACACAAACCGGTCATGCTCCGTTTTCTTACTGAGAAGCTGTCCTGGGCTGATCTCTATTGCAGCGGTGCACTGCAAATGCTGTTTTACAGCCACTTCAAGGACCTCTGTGCTAGTCTGAAGTTTGCAGCACTGGCAGAATAGAGGGAAGACCGAGCCCTGCATGAATGGTTATGCTCTGTGAGCTGGAGGCCAAGGGCTCTGCCCTGTGTGCAGTGGAGCCCGCTGACTCCACGAGTGTACTATTCCTAAAGATATGTCCTAACTTGTAAAAACTGTGCATGCCCATTTCATGTGATATGTGCATGCTCACATCTGGGCTGCATGTGTGGAAAAAGTAAAGGCACACACCGCAAACAATTTTACATGTGCAATTTTCAAAGTAGAGGTCTATGGGTCTACAGCACAGCATATCTACAGTACAAAAAATGACATTCTTCTGTACAGGAGAGCATTTTAAAGTGGCTTTCAAAGGGAAAAAAAAAGCAGCACAATTCTTGGTAGCTGATTTGTCAGTAGATTATTTCTCCTGGTGACTCCTGATCTTTCTGCTAACTCACCAAGAAAGTGTTGCTCCTAAACAGCAACATGCACACAGCAACCAGAATATTTCAGATCTTCATTTCTACAGGCTGATGTTATTAAAATTAAAAACATCTGCTTGGAGGAATGCAGATTCTCTGGATGTAAATGCTTCTCTACTCCCACGGTAAATTCAACTACACATGAAACAAAGTGTGATTCTAAACAGCCATTGCATGATTTTGCACAGTAGCAGAGGGTACAATGCTTCCCTTACTGTTTTTGTTGTTCAAAAAACAAACAAAAAAAGATGATAGCTTTCATCTGGGAACACATTCCTAATCCCTCTGTAGGTAATGGAGCTCCTATCTTGTTGCTGCTCTGTGACCATTTGGCCATGCATACTGGGCAAAGTTTCACTCTGGTATCTCCAGGACAGCTCCCAGAGAGATGTGCTTGGGATAGGCTTTTAGATCTCTGTCTGTTATCAGCTCACCAATGCAGCTTCATGACTGGGGAGAGTGCTGAGCAGAGCCCCGGCAGTCTGCATTTCAAATGCTCTCATCTCACCCCAATTAGAGGCACCCTGGGCTAGAAACTCCTCTGCAAAACCAGAGAGAAATTTCCTCCCTTTTGCTTCCCCCTTAAAATCATTTAGAAAAACTCAAATATTTGTTAGCTTCCCTTGTGCTGAAGATAAACTCTATATTCCTGTTTAAGAATGAGCAAATACATTTACTGACTACCACAATAACACATTGATTGCTGTGCTATAAGTATGCCTCTACATTCTTGGCTAATGATAAGTACAGACTGTGGAGTTGCACTGAACACTGCGGTATGTCCACAAAACATTTTGTTACTTTTGCCTGTTGGGATAGCTCTAAAAATAATAATAAATAAAAGCTGCAAACATTCTGTCAATCCTACTGGTAAGGGAACTGGAAGAGGGGAGAAAAAAAAAAAAAGATAATCCATAATCCATGGGAGGACACTGCCCTAATCCATGCAGATGTAGTGCATGACTAAGAAAGCACAATGTTCATAGCAGTGCGTATGGTGCTACCCAGAAGTGAATAATGGACATTCTTTTCTCACACTGACTCCTCGTAAATCTGCCACTGGCTAAATTTGAGGGTTTCAGAAATGGTGTTTAAATGGAAACTTAGATGAAAGATAGCATTAGTGTAAACTAAGTAAAAAACCTTGATGCCTATGCACATTTTAGAAAAAAAGCATAAGATGTTCAAATACTTTTCTATATGAGGAGGAACTGGTCCCTCCCTTGGACCACAGGTAAGAGCCTCAAGTCAGGTTATTTTCCAGTAGTCTGGAAGACCTCCAGGCTTGGCTGGTACAGGCCCGGTCTCTATTTTCCCTCTTTCTGACATTTTTCCTACAACTACCTTTATGTTTCCCATTCCAGGATATAATAGGAACCACTGAAGACAGCATAAAGCAAATGGTATGAAAGGTCCCCCCCCCCCCCCCAGTTTTTAATTTTGTCATAGTATCAATATGGCATCTTCTATTAAATGACTACCATAACCATACGTTGCATAGCTCCAAGAACACAGCAACTGTAATTGTTTAGCATCAGAAGTGATAAAATGTATGATATAATTTGAAACTGCATAGTATTTTTTTTCTGAAAAGCTATGAAATCCAGCAATTAGAATGATTTAAATATTATTCCAGAATTATGTCACTATTTTGTAAGAACGATTTTAAACAAGATCTTTTTTCCCCAACTCTTTCAAAATTTCCAGTGTTTTTACACCAGAAGCTAACAGCTCTTTCTTCCCCTACCCTCTCCCATAAAAACATTGGGGTGTTTTCAAGATACCCCACTCCTTAGCTTGGACTTCAGCCATTTAAATACTGATTGCCACTACACACTCCCACCTTTGCTGTCAACAGAAGATCTGCTGTTACCTGTAGGATGGATGCTATGAAGTTATAAATAAGACCAAAAGAAGGCTTTAAGTTTTAATATTGTTTATATCCTTTCTTTTGATGCGCGCGCACACACACACACACACACACACACACACAGAGCTATTGAAAAATTTCTGATTCTGCTTTCTTTGGGGTCCTCGTGGATGATGGCATTTGTGAAGGCGGGTGTCTCCTTCTCAGTTGGCCAGGTGAAATTTCAGTGAGTTCCTGTCGGAATGTCAAGCATTACAGTCTTAAAAATTGGGAATTAAAATGATGAGAAAAATAAAGTAAAATTCATTCATTATGTCTGACATCAAGTAAATGCTTAAAGAAGGGAAACAGCAAATGATGAGTCCTATAGTTATTGCTGTGAAACATTGATTGCTTTTCTAATGTGAGGTTAGGGATGTTATCAGTCAACATTAGGTTAGACTCTTACTCTGAGGGCAGGGAAGACAAATTTTTGTCTCTTTGGTATATGAAGAAGAGAAACAGTAGATGCCAGGCAGAACTCCCCTGTTGAAATCTAGAGATAGAGCTGAGAGGCACATGAACATGAAGATTCACTGCTGTCCAGGGGATCCTTCCTAGAAGGATAGATGCTGTAAAAGCAAACCACCAAAACATCCCTAGAAATCCTTTTCTTTATTTATTTCCAGTGACTTTAAAAATATCACAAAATTATTATTAAACTAGATTAAATGAAGCAGATATTTGTTTTCAAGCTTTAAAGCCAAGAATGTTCTTTGTGCCTCTGTCCATTTCTGCTCTCCACGTACCCTGGCTGTTTACACAAGGATTATCTTGTTTATTTTACAGTTATTATGCTTCATAGAAACTAATCAAGAGAATATTCCTTTTTTTATGACAAAAAGTGGATGTTGAATTGCTCAAGTTGCTTTTATACAACATTCTTGGGTTTGTGATAGTGTGATATTTAATAAAGTGTTTATAAAGGCAGATATAATAGTTTATCAGATCTCAGGCAGTCATAATAACAAAACTGCCCTTAGCCTGAGTGCTATGTACTATACTTTGTAATTTACAACACAGCACTTTCTAAATTACTTCATAAGCTAAGAAAGTTGCCTACCAAAGAATCAATCTTATAGGAACTAAGAAGTCTTTTCCTAAATATTTTTTCCGTTACTTAGTCTCCATACAAATCATTATTAATAGCTTGGACTCAGGCAGAAATTGCACTCCCTTGTAGCACGCAACACGTGCATGCTGTAAAACATTTTCATACTGCCTGATCTACTTAAGTTACCAATGGAAGAGACTTTTAAGCTTGAAATTCTACATGTTTAAAATGTTCTCCTGCAAAATCAGTAGGATAAAGTGAAGGGAAAAGACCAAAAGAAAGGCTGAAGAACTTACAGTAAGAATCCAGTGGAGCAATTCGAGTGGGAGTTAGCAGTTTATAAGACCATGAATAGAGAATGAAGCCTTTCATTTCTGTGTTGCCAGTCCAAGTCCCTACCAACTTGGTATGAAGTCTGCTTGGTGGGTTCATTGCAGCAGCGTGTGAAACAAAACTTATGGCACTGAGTCCAGCCCTCTTTCCGCTTGTGGCTCAGAGGGATTCCACGGCTACAGGAGCAATCACTCAAATAAAGTGTCTTTCTACTGAAGATCATCAGAAAAAGAAAGTGTCTCACAAATCAGAGTGGTGCTCTCCAGACAACTGCTAGCACCTCATTAACCAATAAGGCTAATCAGAAAACTTTTAGGCATTTTGTTTTGCTTTCCCACAGAATCAGAGAGAGATAGAGTTGTGTCTAAAAACAGAATCCATCTCCAATTAACTCACATCTCCAGATCTCTGGTGGAGATTTTATAAAGAGATGGCAGATTGTATAGCCAATGAATATAAATATGCTATAATTATGAAATAAACGAGAGTTTGGCAAAGCAGATTATAATAACAAAAAGAGAAGAGATAGAATGCTTACCCATGTCCTGGACTCGCTACAAACCTCCAGAAGAGAGATCTCCAGAAGAGATCCTTCCCTACTGGCAGTCAGCTCTTAAATGGGTCTAGGAGAGGTGGAGCCAGGCTCCACCCTTTCTGGCAGCACAGGTGAATTGCCTTCCCCTGTGCTCCCATGGCTGACTCATTGCTTACCTCAGGTGATCAGCCAGAGGTTCAGGCTGTGATTCAGCAGTTCCCATACACAGATATACATCATACTTGCAAGAAATTTTGTCAAGAGCATACCTGTAACATAAAGCTCACAGCACTGTGATAAAATTAAGGATGACATGTTTCTGGAAAATTTTGTGTAAGAACTGAAATGAAAATCAAATACAGTAGAAATAATACAGTATAATAAAATATTAGTAGCAGCACTGTCTTTTCCTTGACACTTCCTATAGATGTGACCACGTAACAGCATCTAACGTTTCTTGTGGTTGCCTTATTTTGGTATCCTTCAAGGAATACCTGATGTTTAACTCAGACAAATGGACTACCATGGAGAAAGATATCTAGTACTTGAGGGATCTACCTGTGGAAGATATGATATATGGAATTAATTTGGATGACAGAACTCACTCCCAAGATCCAGATGATGTGATATGTATGTGTACAACTGGAGGGTTGTACAAAATGCACCATATTGTCTGCCAGCACTCTGGCAGGAATGAACTGGAAAAGTAACAAAAGACCAGTGGTGAATGAAATGGCTGTTCTGACAGTATGAAGACAGTATCTCTTCCTCCCTACAGGCCTGTATCTCAGCTGTGGAGAAACTGTCCCAGGAGATCCAGAAATTCAAAGACAAGATATCTTGCACCTGTAAAAACCAATATCTCAGCTATTAGAAGTAAGTGTTCCTCCACTTGAGAGAGAGGATATAGTGGGTACACACTATGTACCATCCTGTGGCTTTACCCACATGACCATGGAGAGGCTATGAGGAAGTGGAATGGAAAACCCACCTTGGCCCTACTGGCACCAGTTCGTGAGTTGCAAGGGAAAAGAATCACAAGAGAGAGTCCTTCCAGGAAAATAGCTGCTCCAGGTTTCAGTGGGCAGTTCTCCAGACAGAGAAGATAGTCTGATCCTATCTCTGAAGTTGACAATGAGCCTTCTGGTTTTCATACATGTGAGATGAGTAATGTATACAATAGCCAGAACTAGGAGTGTCCTGCCTCCATCCAGGTGGAGGAAAGGGACAATTGCATTTATTGGATTGTGTGGATTTGATGGCCTGACACATCAGAACCACAGAGGCTCCAATGGGCAACTGGTGCACAATGTACTCTAATGCCATCAAGGTATAAAGGAGCGAAACACAGTTATGTTTCTGGAGTGACAGGAGGATCCCAAGAGTTAACTGTATTGGAGGCTGAAATGAGCCTAATCAGAAAAGAGAGGCAAAAGCACCCCATTGTGATTGGCCCAGTGGCTCTGTGCATTCTTGGTACAAATTGTCACAGGAAAGGGTACCTCAAGGGCCCAAAAGTGTTGGCGGGCTTTCAGTACAGCTGCCTTGGAGATGGAGGATGTTAAGCATCTGCCTGTGCTGATAAGCTTGGTTAGGAAATTATGTGTCATCTACTGCTTCCATGATGTGACAGCAAAATTGGTAGCTTGAGATGCCCCAGTCCTGCTGCAGATATTCTTTTTCATTTTGAGCAAGGTGTCTCATTCCGAGCAAGCCAAAACACAGGTGCTTATATCTTCTAGCTGGGTATTCCATGTATTTATTAATCTGAAAGCCATTCTTGGTTTGTAAGTATTCACAGGTCTGGCTGCCAATCCTTCCACTATCTCTATAAAAGCACAGATTTTCTTAAATTATCACCCAGGCTATGAAAGAAACAAACTCCTTCACTGCCGGTGGTAGGGTTTGGGCCATGCAGATGTAGGTAGAGGGTCAATTATCCCAGAGTGAGGACAGAGGCGCGGTTTGCAGTGTTTGAGAGAAGACCGAGATCTCCAGAGGCACCTTCATATACTGCTGATTTAAGACTGCCAAACGACTGGGTTTACAGAGCAACTTCTCTTTTTTAGCTCAGAAACATTGCTTGGGCAGCTGTTGAATCATTTATACATTTGTTAGAATTTCAAGCTGTTTGGTTTCTGTAGCAGGTCAGATGCTCTGCTCAGGCTGTTCTATGAGTGGGTTGTACACAGCCTGGTGGTAACCACAAGACTGCATGAACCCTCATAGTCAGCCTGACACTTTCAGAGAGCATCATATTTATTATGCTTGTGTGACAAAGTCACTTCATGCTTGCACAGTAAAGCTGACACTTCTAGGGGTTGGCTAATGGACCTACTGCCCATGTGCTGCCCAGTCATTGGGAGCACGCACAGTTAAGGCTCTGTAAGTCAGATTTACTGTGAATATGCAGAGCAATGAAATGTTGCATGTGCAGCAGGGAATGTTGCTTCCTGAAGTGTGGGGTGGAGTGCACATACGCTGCGCAGATTTCCCAAGCTGAAATACAGGAACTCTGTACTGGCCAAGTTGCTTAAGTTTTGAGGAGAAGCAATATTTCAAGATGCATCTAGTGTGAGGGCCAGGAGGAATCTTCTGTTTGGCACAGTGACTCTGTGCACATAGCAAGATGCCTCATACACAGAGAAAAGGATGCTTTGCTCCTTGCTTGTGCTGCTAGGTTCCACTACGAGGCAGACATCTTTAGGTGATGCAGAGACCATGTTGCTCATTGCATTTATGCCTTCCTTTCACATCTGAATGGGAACATATGAGCTTACATTAATAAAGATGCGTTAGAAAGATACTATTAACATAAATAAAGATTACAAATCATTCAGATGCTATACTGAATGAGCACCATATAAATAATTTTTATTCCAACAGTGAGAGGCCCTGAATTGCTGAGAACATCTTTATGCTAATTCTCAGCCACTTGTTAAGACGGGGCATTTGGTTACCATTACAGACAAAGACTCAAACACTGTATACAAACCTCCCTCAACTTTAGACAAAAAGAGAACCCGATCTGAGCCACCTCAGGGTACTGGTTTAGCAAAAATAAAATTAATGGAGTTTTTAAAAACACAAATCATCCCCATTTGCTGTCACTTTCAGTTTCAATGTAATTCATTATTTTTATTTTATTCCTTTTGTCACCGCATACAAAAAATGTGATCAGACGAGAGGTTAGGTTGATTTTGTGAGGTTGAGCAGAGGTCAGTGAAAAATTGATAGCAACTTTTGAGATGAAAAAAAAAATCATCAAAGCTAAAGGAAGTTTCTCAAAGTGGGATTTAATAGCAGCTATCATATTGCCTTGAATGGCTTGACCATTTCTTGTGCAGCTGTTTTATTTTAAAAGATTTCACCCACATTCCACATGTATCGGCCTATACGCTGACCTAAGTACACACATCCAAGTACTTTGGTCACTCATGATAACTATAAACCCTTCAGTGAACTACCAAAAAAGGTAGTTCAAATGGAAATGGTGAAATTCAATATAGCATTTAACCAAGTCACTGTCTAAGGTTAAACCCAAGGAACAAACAGTAACACGGGAGGGAAAAGCTAATATATTAATTAGTATGTAGACACCAGATACACCTTGCTTTCTTGAAAGCTGTCAAATTACCATGGTGGCATTTCAAGGTGAGTGAAGAAAACACGTCTATTCAAATACATAATTCCTATTTAATTCATTTTTGTATGTGTGTGTGGATGTGTAAAAAGCTTAAATACAGATTCAGAGTTGAAAAACTGCAAGGCAAGAGGGTAATTTTACCTGCTAGTCCAATTGTATTTCTGTATATTTAAGCAAGGGTAGAGTGAAGTTCTCAGAAGATCTTGAGAGTGTCAAACACTCAAGCCCCATTAACTCTCTCTCAGAAAAAGGGGAACTTCAGAGTCTTACCATGGTGTGAAGAGCAGATTGCTGAGTGACAAGTCATAGTACACAAACAGATGGACAGACAGACTGACAGATGCTTGGAAGGCTATTTTTTTTCCAGAGCTTTCCAGCTTCTTGCACAGAAAAGTGAATTGCTGACAGGAGGTGGAAAATCTGTGGAACAGCTGATCAATCTTACAGCTTTCCAAGGAAGTGAGAAGTACAAACTTTTACTTTCAAAATTGTCAGAAACAACATGAAATTCCATTGTAATCACTCTAAATATGAGATACCATTAATTGCTAGTGTCTGCAACCATGGAAACACTGAATAATTAAGGTTGTAGAGACTTTCGGAGCTCTCTAGCCCACCTTCGGTCTCAAAGCAGGATAAACTATGAAGTCAGACAAGGCTGCTCAGGGCTTTGTCTAGCTGGGTCATTAAAATCCTTGAGAACAGAGATTGCACAGTTTCTTTACCATGCCCCAGAGTTGAATGATCCTGACATTAATTATGCTTTTTCCCTTCCCGTTTTGTAAAATCATGTTTCAGTTTAAGACCACCTTGCTCTCTTGCTGTGACTGCAATGGTACAGGCTGAGAGTATCCTGACTGACGTTGAAAAGAGAAGACATTGCCAGGGTCCTAGCAGCAGCCTGTCAGTACCTAAGTGAAGGATGCTCACCTTTACTAAACAAGATATTCATCCTCTCTTCATAGATCTTCTGTCCCTTCACATTCTTGTTGGCCTTCCAATGGACTCACTCTAACCAGCTGTGTTCTGCACCAGTTCACTGCTTTCTTGCATTCATTTCTGACTGAGGTAGATTTATGAGGTATCTTGAGCATATTAATTGGGCTCATCTAATGAGAAGCATTTCTTCCTTCCTGCAGTGTCTGAATCTGTGGAAACTGCATTCAGAACAATTATCCAAATTATGACTTAGCATCTAGGTTTTGTTTCAGTTTTCCTTCTAAATTCATAACAACTCAGTAAGTGCATTAATGTTAGAAAACTTTAGGTAGTAAAGCCAACAATGCTTTGTCTTGGTATAAAGTCCTGACCCACTCAGTGGTTTTTGGTTTCTATAACATTAAGTATCAAAATTAACAAATACTTCATTATTTTAAAATTACCTTGATGTACACCAGTTCTCTTTCTCAGATTTTTGTTACTGTCTGCAAAGTGATTTACAATTCAAAATGCTCTTAAATTAATACGTTTAAATACAGGGCACATCAAATTTTTCACTAAAACTCTGGCTAATACAAACTGAGATTCAAATGCACAAGAAGTGCAGAATTATCGAGTGGCTGAGTCCTTATGAAATAAAGGTATGTTCTTTGAAATCTGTCTTTTGAAATAGCAAAACGTAAGAGATGGTTTGCATGAGTTTACAGGCCTCCTTTCCAGTTAGTGATAGTCACTAGTAATGTCCTTTAAGTTATTTCAGCTATTCTCTGGGGCTTTATGAAGTTTTAAAAATAGAATCTTGTGGTTGTTCCACAACTGAATAGCAGGCTGAACGTGTGATAGTTATCTGTGTTACAAAAGATAAAACTGCAAAGTTATTGGACTACATTTATCTAAACAGCCTAAGAAAGATGACATAGATTTAAAGGTACAGCCAAGATCAAAGAATGCAATAAATGGTACAGGAAACAACACTGTAAAAAGGAAAATCTCTGTGAAGTAAAAACTCATTTGTTAATATGAAAGTTGATTTTAGAGTGGGAAGAGACATTGTTTGTAATAAGAATTTTATATATATATATTTTTTTTCTGTAAAGGATGTTCTAAATTAAACTTGTATATTTGTAGAGTAGGATTCTGCTTGTTCAAAACAAAGGCATACCCCATGTACTCAATTTCTAAGTAGCAAACTGTGAATTTGCTCCAAGAGCCATAGATATCCTAATGACTTGCATCAAGCAACTTGAATGGGGCCTCTGTAAATTCAGAGCTGTTTCTCCTTTGCTTTGCTAAAAGCTAGGGAGCTGCCCTATGTTTTCACTGCCATGGCTACTGGTTCCTTGGAAGGAGAACATACAAATGAGAGTGAAGGCAATCTGAAAGTTTGGTAGTGCCAGAATAACCAGCATTTTTGGCTGCAGAAACAACATCAAGGGAAGAAGAAAAGACATTCAGAATGGTATACTATAGGATTAATTTGTTTCTGGGTAAGATGACAATCACTGAAAGAGAGATGACCACTGTTTAGATAGTTGATATTTCTTTCAAAATACTTTAACATCTTAGACAAACTACGGCGTCTTTTTCAGGTGGCCCAGTGAAAAAGCCTTCCCTCCTTCAGGTTTTAGAAATATGACGCAGTTACATCTATCTTGATTTCCAACTTTTTCCATATATATATAGAGTGCTCCAGATACGTGGTGAGAACTAAGTACACAGGGACATGTGCAAATACATATGTTTACCTTTCTATTTGTCTAGCTATGAACATGAAAGTTCTCCCCTTCGCCTACTGTACACCTAGTGATGAAGATCTAATGCCAGCATACCAAGAACTACAAACATTTGTTATTTTCTTTTCCTCTGCTCTAATCACTGCCTTATTTACCTTGGTTTCTTGTAGATTCTGTTGAGGCCCTTAATGTCCTCAAAAGAATCTCTTCTTGGTCTAATCTTGAGCTTTAATCTTAACACAGGGCCATCTGTTACCACTTCTGTGTCTTTTGTTATACTGTCATTTAGGCTTGTATCAGTTTCTGTTCTTCTTCCCCCTTAAAAGGCGTTTTCCCACTTTTCTATAAGCTTTGCTTCAGGTCCAGTTGTGCTGAAACATATTTGAGACATAAAATAAAGGAAAAATAGGATTTCAAGTTAAATTTGGACATAAGATATAGTTCTGTGTCTAAATCGAGAGACTGAAGTTTCCAGCTGTTTGTCAGAGGTGGAAGTGAACTTACTTAATGGAGCAACAATCTTCTAGTTCTTATCACATCACACTGAAACTTCACCTCCTTAAATTTTAACAGTATGGAACTGCTATTGCTATGACTTTCTGCACTTTGGTCAATTAAATTTGCCATTTCATTTCAGTATTAATCTAAATGTTGCTGAACTTAATTTTTTGAAGTGATACATATATGTGTGTGTATATATATGTATATATTCCTGGCTTTATACAGTCTAAGGTGTGTATATATATATATATATATATATACATACATACATATGCGTACTATATAAGTAGGACTTTGATTGTACCTGGCTTTATATATATTATTTGAAGATCATTTCTCTCAAAATGTTAACTTATAACCTGATTTTTTATTAGTAGTATAGAAAAATATTTTTAAATACATGTATACAATGCCCTGTCCCAAAAAATACTTGCCTTCCTTTGGCTTAAAAAGACTGTTTCATCCTTTTTCTTCAAAGTTATTTTGCTTCATGCATTCTGTAGATAAGTTCTTAATTTACAATATTTAAAAGCTGTTTGTTAATAGCTTGACTTGCCTAAGCACATGGGTATATTATATCACTTCAAGAAGAAAATGTTTTTCTCTCCCCTCAGACTGCAGAAGTTAATAATGCATCCCCATTCTCTCTTTTAAAATAATGGCTTAAAAAGGGTTTGATAAAATGCCTGATAAAACAGATGGTCTTGGATGAAGTCCTAAGTTTTTCAATTCTGAGCTCAGTTTGACTATAGGGAGTACAATGTACAGTCATGAGCAATCCACTGAGAGGGCTTAGTGGGAGTACTTGTGTATGGCAGGTTTTTTTAACTCCAGTCATTTTATACATGATTACAAAAATGCAAAGTTCTTATGGAAGGGTTGATGGTAGTTGGTAAAGGCTACAAGGGGAATTGGGAATGTACTTGTGAGCATAATTTAAAAAAGCACACTCAAATTATTTTCTTAATAATGAATCTTCATATAATAAACTAGGATAACTGATGAACGCAGATGAACACAGTGACACAGCTACCAAAATAAGAGTGAGTGCATATCAAGACACTAGCACTATGAGTACAATGTGGAAGAGAATAGTCTAATAGAAAAAAAGGGGCAGATCTATTAAATATTTGACTCCCATATATCTAGAGCAACAAAATTCTGAGCAATACAAAAGGTTTTCAGAAATGCTTTAACACTGTCACTACAAAATACACACATTGTCTTTTACCTGATGTTTAATTTGAGAGATTCAAGATACAAGTTTACAGTTTCATTCACAAAATGTACCAACATGCAGGTAGCAATGCCTGGAATTGTCATTCAGTTATTGCTATTGAAATTTGAAATACAGTACACAAAAACTAATTTAAAGTGTTTATACACTTATTTTCATTGAATATGAGATACCAGATTTGCCTGTTTGCTCTATGCTGAACATGACAGCAAAATGAAATGGAAACAAAATTTGTTGAAAAAAATGTTTTATAAGCAAAACAAAATATGTTCATTATACATATTATTGCTGAGCTAAACCAAATGCAAATACTGGGGAGAAAGTCAGTGGGGTGCTTCAGAAGAAAAGCAATAGCTATAGCCCACCTTTTTTTTGTGTGTGTGTGTGTGTGCACTCTGGTACCACCAAAGGAAAATTATAAATGTCCTCCACACCCATCACATCCATTATCTGGGAGTCAGGCTGCATAGGAGCCCAAATTCCCTCAGCGCTTTTGGTCCAACTTGACTTTAAAACATCTGATTTTACGTCTCCTACATAAGAAGGAAAGAGCTGATATCAACTACTTCTAAGCAATGAAATAAACTGAGCACCATCCACTACGTTTGCAACTAAGGAAGTTTTGCTATATTAAATGACTGCTCTGATAATAAAGAAATTTGTCTCTTCCTTTCAAAACCTGCTGTCTTTTCCCCCTTGGACAACAAATCTTGAAGATGTAGTTAAAGCTTCAACACCTATTAGAGAAAATGGAAAGAATACATCACTGGAAATCTTGGAAACTTTTCAGCAGTGTTTTTGCTTCAGAACAAATGAAGGCCTCTGAACTAGTCCTCAGATGAAAAGAGGTTCATATACGTCTTTAATTAGATCATGTTATTGGAACACAATATTGTGATAAAGAAGATTTAATAAAGCATTTTGTCCTTTTATTACTTTCATTTCATGCAACATATCTCCTTATCCAAGCAAGATGTTTGACTTCAAAGGAAGTACTATCCACCCTCCCTTTGCTCAATAAATAACTCCCAGAGGAGTAAAAACAATATATGTTTGTAGCTTTGCCGACGCTGCTGAGTGGTGAGAAGATCAATCATTGTCATTCTTTTCTGTAGCCATGGGTCTAAGACGAATCTTTTCCTTAAAGAAATTTCTGTATAATTTGGTGCTTGTCATTAACCCTTCACCTTTGGGAGTGAGCACCTTAATAATAAAATGAAATCAAGTGACTTCCTTTGTTGGAGAACATACATCTGAGCAGGGGCTGACCCTGTGCAGAGGGCCCAGTAAAAAATCATCCTGATAATGGAAGTAAAAAGAAGCTAAAGATGTGTGTTAGATGCACGGTGCCATATTCAGAAAATGACTATGAATTTATTTTTCTTCAGCATTGATACTCTTGTCAGGTTCTGACAGTGCAAA
Source organism: Lagopus leucura (assembly GCF_019238085.1). Taxonomy (NCBI): domain Eukaryota; kingdom Metazoa; phylum Chordata; class Aves; order Galliformes; family Phasianidae; genus Lagopus; species Lagopus leucura. The sequence goes on from NW_024962264.1 coordinate 23,281,799, forward strand.
ACAGCTCCTTTATTTTTCAAGTAAACAGAGCTAAAATATGTGGCTTTTTTTTTTTTTTTTTTTTTCCAGAAAGAAACACTAGGCTCCAAGGTTATCAGCATTAATATGTAAAGAAATCACAGCTTTCTCTGTAAAGACTAAAAGAAGTCAGACAAAACAGAAGACTGGATGGCGTATAAGGAGGCATGTATTTCACTGTTGTTGCAAAGTGTGATTGTCTGTCAAGAACAGCATACATGCCAGAGGATAGTATTCTCCAAGATGTCTGGAAGAGATTCCTTTTTTTCTCCAAGGTGATTTATTTAAATGCACTTGTCTTGCTGACAAAAGTGTTGTTTTTGAATCTTAGCTGAATGCTATTCTGCTGCTACTGGAGATCCTTGTATCTTCTAGCTGCTGTCAGTGCAGGTAGAAGCTGCTTCTTCATAGTGGACCTCTTTATATTTGATCACCATATTTCCCTTTAGCACTTTTTTCTCCATGTAGCATTTATTTTAAATTATTCTTCTTAGTATTACAATTCTTAAATGTGTTTTGCTGACTCTTTAAATAGGCTGTACTTTTCCTGAAATTGTGTGATAGAGATTGAATGCAGTAGGCCACATAGACCTCATCCATGTTGAGCAGAACCTGTACAACTGTTATTATCACCTATGGTCTGCTTGCTTTTTTTTCCCTTAATTTTATTTCTACATGATAACTTGATGCTGATGCTCAACGTTCAGTATGTACTTAATGGTTATTTATTAACCATTAATTTTTTCTGAATAAATTATTATGAGCTGCCTGTTCGCCATATTATTGTGCAGTTGATTACCTCAGAAAACAGAGTAGCTTTCTGTTTATTCTCCAAGCACTTTTCAAATTTAACAATTTGGAATTCCAGTATGGATCTTCCACGTACTCATAGCTCTCTTAAGCTTCAAATGGTCTTTTTTTTTTTTTTTTTTTTTTTACAAAGTTTATGTGCATTCTGTACTTTATGATTTGGACCATTCATGCAGACACTGACAAGAGTTAGACCCTGGACAGATCTCTTCAGAACCCTAAATAATCCATCTTAGTGTTCTCACTGATTACTATTCTGTTGATGCCATTACCTAAACAGTGGAAATCCAAAAATTTGAGACACGAAGAAACAAACACTTAATTTGCTACCACGTAATTCATGAAGCTTCGAGGTTTGATAATGAACATCCTTAAAGGTCAGTTTGAAGATTTTTTTTTGTATGCTCAGATTTTGTATGCTCAACACCTTACAGTTCTGTGGTGGTGTGGAATGTGGAAGTGTCCAACTTTAAATAGCATATTATTTATACATCACCTCATTTGTGAGATGGAAAACACTTAGTGAAGGAATAAAACTATGGTTTCCACTCAGGATTTTTCAGTCTAAATTAGGTATAGCATTGCATCTGAATGAGAAGCATGATGTCAGACAAACAAAAGTGAAGCAAGCTTATAAACTAGTTGTTTTGAGATTGTGCTTTTCCATTCTTTCTGCTAAGGTTTACTTTTAAATCATGTAGAATTTGGCAGGCTTCTGAGGGAGTGTGTACTTTGGCACTAGATTTCAAGGAGGAAACAGGATGGAAGAATGAAATTACCATTTATAATTCAACTAGCATTAAAAGGAGTAAATTCTGCTTTCAGTTGCACTGCAGAAACTTCAGACCTTGTATATATATGCAACAAGCTTTTGTTTTAAATAACTGTGTCTCTTCTTACTACTTGGATTAAAGCTCTCATTGAATTTAAATTTATCTGTAATCCTCATAACCTGTTGCAATAAGATAAACCTTTTTAAAGGCATACTTGTCTGTTATTTTTCCTCGTTTGTTCAGCTTGCTTTAATATTGTTTGCTTTCCACTTTGAATTTTAACAAGTTTGCTCTTCACTTTTAGAGTAATTTGTGATCACCACAAATGGAAGTTTATTTTAGCATTTCTTTCACAGCTAATTTGAACTTACGTCTGGTTTTAAAGAAATATTTATATAGAAATAATACAAAATTGAACGGTGCAAATGTAGTGCCATTCAGCTATGTAAATAGCAGCAAAGATGTTTAATCCAATATAAATCACTGGTAAAAGCTAAACATTGCTTACTTTTATTCAGATTGCATTGCGCTTGAGCTTTGGTTGTATAAATGAACTAACTGATAGTGAAAGTTATAGTTTGAAGCGTGATCTCACAACTTTGCTTTACACATAGAAATCTCCTCTGCAAATGCTTGTTTCTCTGATATCACTCAGTATGCCTTCAAAATACTTCCACTGTCTTCAAACTATTCAGCCCTAGATTTATAAGTAGAGTTACTACAGCCCTTGGGGCAAAGCTGAGTGCTACTGTACATAAAGGCAAACAGATAGGTTCCCCTCTGTGCCTTTTAAGGATGTGTGCTGCAATAACAGAAGCTTCAAGATGGAGATGAATCTGGGATCACTTTAAAAAATTACCTCCTACTCACATCTATCAGATTTAAGGAAGGATGAAAACTCAGAATTATGACTGAATGGAAAGTAGGTTGAACAAAAGCAATAACATCTGGGCTTCCAACAAGGAGTGAAGAGCTCATCACCCTCTGCTGGAGTCACTCAGGATACTGATACGTAAAGTGCACCAAAGTCTAAAGTCTTTAAGGCAGAGGTGCCAGCACTGGGAGAGATGATTATTGCACTAGGCACAGTCATCCAGGGGTTACCCCTGCTTTTATTTTTGAAGGTTTTCTCCATTAGTTTTATCTCACTGAAAAGTGTTTTCGCCTCTCTGACCCTGGAGAGCCTGTTGCCACATGGCACTGACAACCTGAAGACTTGTTCTGTCTGTCTGCCCCCATGTCTCATCACCACTGTGATTCATGGCATGATTTTCACAGCTTCAAAGGGAAGCTCAGAGACATCTGAAGGCAATGATATAAGGAGCTGTCAGGTCAGGCATCTTCATCATGAGAAAGGAAGTTAAAAAAGAAAAAAAAAAAGGGGGGGGGGGGGGGCGGGAAGAAGGAGAAAAGGGACAAGGTGGATGACTCCATTCCCATTCTCTAACCCCTCCTGTTCTCAGGACAGTGCTGCCATCACTGTTAGCAGGCAGCTCAGCCAAAACCCTGACAGGCATGTCAGAGCAGTACTTCTTCAGATAGAAATGAAACATAGGAAGGATCAGAGTACAGAACTCAGTTGCAAAAGGAAAGTTCATGGGAGAGAACAGGACACCCATCATCACCAAGGCTCCAGCCAGCTGCCATGTGGGAATATCCTAATATTCCCACAGGCAGGACCTGGACCAACTTTTGAAGACTTATTTTGGTAATAAACAGTACTTTCTGATTTTAATGGTTTCTTTTTCCCTTGAATTCACAGCGTTATCTTGATCACTGCTCTGTCATCTCTATACTGTCATCTTCAGTAGTCTTTGATATCTCTTCAATTGGCTTTCAGCTATCCCCATTCACGGTAAAATGATACAACTCAGCGGGTTAGGTATGGAATAACAACAGAAAAGAAGATAGCACAATGTGTACTACATAGTAACAAATAATATAAAAAGTCTTCATTGTAGTATAAAATATGGAATACTGATATCTGGGCATCACAAGTTTTGTTTAAGGTTGCAGGAGAGTTGGTTAGGAATTAGAAACAGAAAAGACAAATAGAGGTCTTTAGCAAATGGAATCAGTTGGGTAACACAAAGTTATTCTTACCAAATGATATAGTTGCCACGAATTGGTGCCTAAGCACAGTTAACTTCCAATTGTATTTTTTTTAAGTGCACCATGCTGGAAACCTGCCTGGAAATGGGTAAAAAATGAATTATGAATTATAAGAAAACATTAATCAAGTAATTTTGAACAATGAACAATGTTTAAATAAATCTCATCTCGTGGATTAATTATAAAGAAAAAGAGTTTGAATTGTGTCAAACTCTGTAATGGATTACTTATTGCAACCTAGTTAAATGTACTAGCTATTATATTTTTTCAAAGAAGTTAAATAAGCACTTAAAAAAGCAAAAGTTCTAAAAATACTTGCAGATGCTTTGATTCAGAACAACTACATCCAGCCATTTCTACTTTTACACAAGATATATTTTTCTCTTTCGAACATTTTATAATCTCAATGCTCAGAAATGAATGTTTGGAGAACAGAAAACATACATATCTTTAAAGTGATTGTCTCAGCCTACAGAAGTAGGCTCATTCAAAAGTAAGACTGTAACTTGCTTTCTAATCAATGTAGTAATGCCTTAGTGCAACAGGAACTGTAAGCAGTAGTAATTTCACAAGCTGTGATAGACTTTCAGGGCTGATATTCAAATGAGGTGAATTAAGGACAAAGCATATTTCTCTTCATTTCTCTTGGTTTTTATAGCATTTGTCAACTTTCACATTTTTTAAGTAGTAACTGAATTTACAAATTATTTTGAATCATGCATTTTAAAACAGTGTGTCTGGGGTGATGTTATTAACTTGGGTAAATGCAGATAATTCGGCATGTCAAAGACAATTAACACATATCCTGTGGTCTTGATTACCAGGTTCAAGGAAATTCTGCTGAGAAGAAATTCTTGGTAAAGCCTCATGGAAAGTTAAAGGCCCCTGCCCTACAATTAAAAGGGGAAGGCAGTGGACCCCCCACTTTTTTTTAGTGATTGACTATAAAACTTTGCTCAAGGGACTGTTCTAAGAGGAGAGGGTTAAAACAGTCAATAATAAAAAGAGGTTGTTTTAATTGTGATCGTGTCTACATTCCTGAGTTGTTTGTCTGAATAATAATAAAAAGCCCTTAGAAATGAAAGTAATGAAATAAATAAATAAATAAATAATGAAATAAATAAAATAAATGAAAATAAGTAACATTTCATACAGGAAGAACAAGCGAGAGAGGAACCAAGTGTAGGTCAGGCATGTTTATATGTCAGCTATGTAACATGTCTCTTCTGTCCATGTGTTTAACAGACAGACAAGTCACTTTACATACCCATTCTGGAGCAAGCAGTGTGTTTCTCATAGGCCCTTGAAAAAATAAAATCGTTAAGTGATGAAGAAAAAAATTTAGAGTACCTCTTCTGTGGCTCATTTTTTTTTTTTTTTTTTTTTTTTGTTAAAGCCTGTTGGCAATAATTAATCCTTCAGTGCAAAGAGAAGAAATCTTTGCAACTGAATCTTAAACTTCAAGTCAAGAGATGCACTGGGCTTTTAGCAGGCTTTTTTTTTTTTTTTTTTTTTTTTTTCCTCTCTCTCTCTCTCTCCCCTTTCCCGTCAACAAGAAATTGTGCTGCAAGTCTTGGCAGGGTGCTGTCAGGTACAGGAGTTCAGATGCACTCCAGTGTAGTGGTACGCTCTGCATATTGTGTCTGATGCTGAAAACCTAACCTAGAAAATACTATGCACATGACCCTGGCCTGATAACTTGGAAGAGCTTGTTACAGCACAACCTTGATCTTTTTCCAGAGTGAGGTATAGAGTATAGCACATATAAGTGAGGGGGGGATGAAGTCAGGAGGTTTGAAGAAAACTTTGGATAGTCACAAGTAAAGATGGAGAGACTAGAACTGAGCTTTGGGTTTGGATTTGTTTGAAAAAGACATACAGGACAAAGAAAAACAGGGACAGCAAATAACTAGGAAAGAAATAGAATAATACAGAAAAATGACAAAGGAGGGGGGGAGAAAGAAGAAATTAAATGTGTCTATTTTTGTGCACATTTAATTTCCTTCTGGAGCAAGAAGTGAAGATGAATGTGCCTGAATGTTTTTAAAAAACTGTTTGGATGTGATGCTCAGGGACATGATTTAGCTGTGGGTTGTTAGATTTAGGAAAGTATGGTTAGGTTGCGGTTGAACTTGATCTTGAAAGTCTTTTCCAGCCTAAGCAATTCTATGATTCTATAATGAACTACAGTAACAGTGAGGTGGACAGCTAGATGTTGACCTACATGGATACAGGCCTGAGGTTCTCCATCAAGGCAGCATAAAGCCTCTTAGGTAAAGCCATGCTGTAAGAGATGCTCAGAAGCAGCCTTCCCATGGGAAGTCAATCATTGTCATCGACAGCAGGTTTTAGGGATGCTGAAACCAGGCTGGGGGTTTCAGCTCTAAGCTGAACCTCTTCTGAGGCACAATGGGGCCACTCCATCACAAACGGGGTAAGTATTATCTGAATGGTAACCAGCTCTCTTCGTCCCCCTTACCTTCAGTGCTCTGGTCCTTGAAGAGGTGAAAGTCGATTCTTCTGATATCCAGATCGTAGTCCTACTTACTGCATTTTCACTTCCATGTAAGATCCTGAAGTCCTCTATCTCATGGATGCTGTATCCAAGGTCGCCTCTCACTTTCATGTTCCCAGCCTGAACAAGATTCAACAGGACTCAGAACGTCATGAATTTCTGTTTTTGCAACAGTAATGAGAAGTGGAAGCAAGGAGAGGAGTTACTTGGCTAAGAGTGAGAAACGCAAAGGAAAGTACATTTAAATGTCTAAGAAGCATTTGGAATTTATGTTGTTGGTAACAGGAATTTCAGTACAAAAGAATAGCTAAAAAGCCACCAGATCTGATGAAGGATTGTTAGTCACTTTAAGGGCCAAAGAGGACAGAATCTACAACATACTATCATGCTATAGTTAATATGCTCCTAGTGCAAGTTTAACGGCTCTGAAGGAATATATTTCTTCTCTGTAGATCTCTTCCTTGGACATAGCCCAAAGGTGAGTTCAACTCTTAATATCATAGAGGGATAAACCCTTCACTGAATGATTAGTTTTACAACCATTCCTTCCAAAATAAAAAATAAAATAATAAAAAATAAAATAAAACAAAGAAAAAGCCTGTTGCTCCAAGTGAATGAATTATATGCTTTAATGGTACTGGAAGTAGAGCAGTAGCTTTTTCACTGTATTTAAAATAAATAAGAAAATTAAAAAAAAAACCAAAAAAAAAACCAACAACATTCACTGATTAATAGGACAGGCTAGGGGTTTTCTACTTCTAGTTCCTTTTTTCTTAGTTACATCTCTTACATTTGTGTACCCAATTGGTGTATTGGTGTGAATCACCCCACTGAAATAATTGTAATTTGTATGAGCGCAGTAGATATTTGCATTTCACAGTTTGGCCCCACGGTCACTTTGGCAATGCAGATTTCCCCAAGGCTCACTTTACAAATCTAGCTTGCTAGCTGTCAGCCAGCTTCTGCAGTTTTCCTGCACTGTTAGAGGAGCCTACTAATATAAATTGTTTTTGCAGGAAAGAAGAAAATAGTCCTATCAGCTATCTGTTGCCTACAGAGAAACAGTAACTTCCCTGGGAGTGCAGGAGCGGGAATATTTGTATAGTTTGTTTTGGATAGACCCACTTGTTTCTTCAAATAAGCATGCATTTCTGTAAAAGCTCTGTGCAGAGGTGTTAGAAAGATGAATGAAAGCACAGCAAATAGGAAATCTGCCGTGCCATGGAGACTTCCTTTCATACACTCTTTAGGATCGCTGTGGGCACGTACTTCATCATCAGGATTTGTGTCGTGGATGTGTACTCTTTAAAGAGCAGTTACTCACAAAAGCATAAAAACTCTCTTAGAATCTATTAGTTTTGTTTGTGTTGAAAATATGTAGTTACCATTCAGGTACAATGCTCCGTTTTGTATAGCTTTCAGCAAGTGTGCTGTCACATAGTTAGAGCAGTGATTAAGGGCACTTTGAGAAGATTACCACCTTTGCTTACACAGAGAGACTACCTTGACTTAGAAAAACCCAAGTGATACACTTGATAAATTCATCACTTTACTGGATTTGTCTGTGGATGTTTTATTTATAATTCATTGTTATTAGAACATTTCTACAGTGAAGGCTGTAGCTGTCCCTCAGCCTTATGTTGATGTGGTGAAATAACACAGAGCACAGCTCAGTGAGCTGATTTGTTCTTGGAGATGGAAGTGCTTACATGGATAATGCAATTTTGAAGAACCAAGATGCAAACCTTGATGTAAATAGTGCAATACTACATTTATAGACAGTGAATACACAGATATTATAATATATTCAGGAAAGTTAGGCTAAGTAAGATTATTGCAACAGGAAGAAAATAAATGGAAAATGCTTACCAATGTTGTAGCCTCGCAATATTCTCCACAAGGAGCGATCTCCAGAAAGAGGTCCTTCCTCTGAGACAGTCAGCACTCAAATGGGATCTAGGAGCCAGGCCTCACTCCTTCCGGTAGCTGGTGAAGAGAATTCACCTGTGCTTTGGTGGCTGACTCATTGCTTGCCTCAGGTGGTCAATCAAAGCTTCAGGCCGTGATTCAGCAGTTCCCATACAATTACATTATCTCAAATATTTTTTACAAAGCACTTTCTTCCACCAGAAAAACTGAGTGAGAAATTAAGATCTTGCTCTGGTCCTTACTGGATATCACAATTAGTTCCATTTTCAATATTTAAGGTGAATATTGGCGTACTTCTTTCCAAGTTACTATTCAGACCAGAACACTTGAAGCAGTGATTTATGTTGTCACCTGTAGCTATAGAAAGGGATAAACATACAAGAAAAAGAAAACATGAATTTCAAAGAGATTTGAAAGCTGTGATGTAACAAGAATTCATGAGCTTGAGTAGGTTCACTTTTGGGAGTCAATGAGATTTTCTCTTATCAATCAAATACTATTGTATTTGTATTGATCAGAAAGATCCCTGCCTTGAGTACCCAAAGTAGCCACAGAAGCTTCTGGGATTCAAGCATAGCAAAAATTTAAAGGCAGATTTTCCTCAATTTTTTTATTAAGTATCATGCTTTCAAATAGAAGGCAATGTGCTACACATATGATGACAACCAAACAATGCATTTTTCACAGAAGTAGATGGTTGGTAGACTCCATGTGTCTAAATATCAGTCAGAGCAGAGGCAGGTTAAATAATGGTTGCACTGGTAACTACTATGGGTGTCTTGTGCATATCTCAAATCAACAGTGACAGAGGCAGTATAAAAACAATTTATGAACCACAGTCCTCTTGGGAACTACTTTTCAAGCCATAATTTCATCTAAACTCTTTATCGGCTGCTTTTATTTAATGTATGAAGTGTCAAAATTTTTCTTTGACATTAGGCTTGTTATTGTCTTTTGATTTATGTATTAAAGAAAAGCATAGTAAATACAAAGATCGCTTAGTGGTTTTGTGTTTGAAAAATATTGGAAACATTTGCTATAGTGGTAAAAATCATTCACATAGTAGTTAAAAAAAAACCACAAGAGTAATGAACTTTTAAAACTTAGGACATAGAAGACCTGAACTGTAAAAATTTTTACTGTCCAAGATCCATCTTGTAAACACAAATGTTTACATTGTGAGGAGATCCATTACTATATATACGTAAGCAAATAGCTGGACATGGTTTTCACAACTGGGAATGCAAAACATTCCTTGTTAGGTGTGTATGAAGGCATAAATCCATGCACCCAGAAATGCTTGGGAGGACCTCTCAGTGTGTTTGGCATTTATCTCCACTGACGGCTATCTGTATTTCCTTATCTGCAAAGTTTGGATTTTAATATCTGCTCAAGTATTCCTAAAATCTCAAGTATACTTACAGTGTGAAGAAGTTTTGGCATGAACTTTCTTGCAACCGCACAGGGATCCTGTGTGTCTGGATGTGCCTGACACACAGGATGTGCCTGACAGTCAGAGTGTGCCTGGGTTGCCCCCAGCTCCAGTCAATGGCATGGCAGATCCACCAGAGAGTTGCCTATTTTCTGGTCAAGAGTGAAACACGACTGGAAGATCACTGCATGAAAGTGGCAACCTCAGGCAGCATATTGTGTGGGACAAGACAGCTCTGGAACAGCTGAGACAACCCTGAGCCAGCACAAAACCTTCAGCATGGTGTACTTTCCCTAGACAGATTATCAAAATAGCATGAAATTGCAACTGCAAGTCAACCTTCCTGTATTTCTGAGTGTACACTGTGATTTCTCTGGAGTGTAATGAAGTGTATAACAAGCTTTAGAAACTGGTGATTGAATACCTGAAATGTCAGCTATTGGTCTGGAGAGGAAATTCTCTCATTGCCGTCTCCATTCACAGTTCTTAGAAGGACCTGAAGCAAAGTGTTAACAGTCACCAAGATCACCAGCACATGGTTTTTGGGCTGATCATTCAGTAGTCACTTTGCTGGCACTGGCTGGAGAGGTGCTGCACATAGGATCACTTTATGTGAGATAATAGAATTATATAATACAGAAATGTAGGACTAAAAGTGGGAAGGGGAACATGAGCATTTGGGAGCATCTTGTACTACACGTTCAACCTATTTTATCTGAATATTCCTGTTTTCTACCTTTTTTTTTTTTTGGCCCTAGGTTTTTCACCTTGGCATGATTTTCTTGCAGATGCACAACTCCCACATACAAGAAAGGAGTGCAAAGACCAGCCAAACAATAGACTTGATTTTAGTACCATCTGTAATCGTTATGAGTAAAGTTCATAAAATGCTAGCAGGACTGATACTTAACACTTATGTGAACTGAGATGTAAGTGGAAAATTATGGTCAGGTGCCTGATATTAGCACAGTAACGTGGAATTTACCTGGTTTTTATTTTCACTTTCTGGCCGTGAAGTGTATCTTACAGATAGCAAGCGAAGAAAACCTGTGCTTAGTTGCCTGCTTTTCTTGTCTTTGTTCTTGAAACTCTTGCATGTGAAAAGAGTCCTGGTGCTGACCAATCCGTGAATGTATGCACTCAACATATATGTAAATGAGCCTGTTAACTCCAGGGATTATGCATAGGTTTAAAGTAGATCGGTTTTTTTTTTTGTCACTTCACACCATAAGGCTTGTCTTGAGCCTTCTTGAAATCACTTCCAAATATTTGTTCACTGATATCCTTCCAAACTAGAGTGAAATTAGGCACAGAGCCTTGTGACTAGACACGATCACTGGGAGGATTTACGGATGGATGAACAGTCAAGCTGTAAGACAGCCACAATAGACTGAGAATATGACTGCGTTTTAACTATATTTTATACTTGCTTTGCATGTCTCCCAACTCATCTCTGTTCTTTTTATTTGTGAAGGGAGGCTCTCTGGGAACTGGGAGATATTCAGTCTCACCCTGTGAATGAAACTGGTTGAAAAACTCATAAAGTCTGATGGGTTTTGTACAGCTCCTAAAGCTCTCTACCCTGTAAAATCACATTTTTAATGAATTTGCTGGATCCAGCAGGTTGTGTTCATTTAGAAGAGGAGAAATCCATTAAACCACTGTAACACCAACAATTCCATTTCATTTACTTAATAGGAAATGAGAGTTTTGAGAAATAGGTGTTGAACTTTTTTTAAAAGATGCATAAAACTTACATCTCCACAGGGCTCTAGGGACCACTATAAATGATATAATACTCTCTCTCAGAAGTAGGAGCTAAATAGGAGCAGCTTATTTATTTGTTTGTGATCCAAAGAGGCTTCGAGTGCAAATGACAGGCGTTGTGGTTAGGAAATTTCTCTTTTCCCTTTTCTACAGATTCCATAGTTGAAACAAGACTTCTCTTCTGACATTTGTTATTGATATTCTCTTAATCTGAGCCTGTCAGAAAAATAAAAATAACTTGGAAGACAAATAAATGACTTACCACCTGAGGGGATAGGTTTCTTTTTCTTTCATACTAAACTTTCTTTATACTAAACATTAATATATATCTAAACAAACATTAGTCCCTTTCCATAGTACTCTAGAGGGTCATCAGTTTTAAAAGTATGCAAATCACTAGAAAATGTATATTGAGCCCCCAAATTAATGAACAGAACTGTTATTCTATATATTTAACCTTACAAGAGAATTCAATCTTGCAGAAATGATAATTGCTCCAAATCTAATCTCATATCAGCTATGAGATGCATTCATTCTTGACCAGGCTGGAAATAACTCCTCATCTTTACCAAACATGGAGCAGAATCAGGCCTTGGCCTTTTAAAAGTTGATTTGTTAAAATTAATCAGTCTATATAACAGTCTAAGCAGAACCAGTTCTTCTGGACCTTAAAATTTCAGTATCTGTTGTTGTAAAGTGTTGCTGACTGAGCGTGAACACAAGTAATTGCATTTGATACATGTTACGAATGACAGAAGTGAGAAAAACCACTCCTAACTTTTCAGTTTTTAATGACCTCTGATGTAATGTAGCTTTTTCTTTCTTTTCCTCTTAGAGGTCTGTGAATATCGTCTTTGGCAAATGTGTTGGTTAGGGTGGGAGCAGCAGTGCAAATGAGAAAAGTATGGCATCGGTTTTCACTGATGAATTAAAGGCATGGTACTAAGTGCCTAGGTTGTAAGTAAGTGTTATCTTTAATAGGGAGGTATATCACATTGGTTACTCTTTGAGAGCATTTGGAAAAATATATACTGTTTTCAGTTGAAGAAATATGTATTAGAACGCTTTTCAAATCACAGCTATATAATATAAATTGAAATCATGATCTCAAAACAGATCAGCATATGCTTTGGGAAAAATCAATCACAACACCATTCTGGATTATAAACAACTTACAAATCAGAATTTTTATAGCTGAGAAGATTTTCCTTGTAAAATTTGACATGTTCAATAGAAAAATATATGGTTTGATGACTTCTTGTAAAAAAATGGGAATGTGATTTTAGTTTGTAAAAATAAAAATATATTTATAAACTGTTTTATTTTATCAAAAAGTCCTAGCTCTTCTTTGTTGTTTTCTTTCTTCTTCAAGTTTTTAAATTCACAACAATCCACAAGGTAGAAATTCAGAATTAATGAAATGTACTCATTAGCTCCTTGATTTTGTCATTTTCTTCCCCCTTCGTCAACTGCTTTTATTTAGGTAGTCTCTCCAGCCCGTGTATTTTCCATCTTGTCATTATCAAAGAAGTAAAGGGACCAGAAAGCTGAACTGCTGCAGCTCAGTGTGTGATCTTAATGTGTCTGCAAACAAGAAGAGAAACATGGTTTTCTCCAGAGTACTATTTGGTGTTGAAATGATTTAGGTCTGGAAAATCAATCTGTTCATCCTTCTGGACAATTTCTGAAACAAATATTTAGCAAGATTTATAGTGTTGTACATATGCAGGTCAAAGGATTCCACTGGAAGGCAGATTTTTGTAATGCCATATAATCGTCTACTCAATAAAATGTTTTATTGTTTTGATTTTTTTTTTTTTTTTTTTTTTTTAGTAATAAATACAATTCTGCAACATGTTTTAGGGCCACATAAATATAACCAATAGTTCAACTTTTCATTTCTTCTGTAACTAGATGATTTTATATTATCCTGTTTAGATAGAAAAACACTGGAGGCCTTTAGATGAAAGCAAACAAACAAAAAACTAAATGAAACACCTCCCCTTACATGCACTTTAATTACTGAAGTTTCATTTTCAACTTAGTCATTTGAATCCATTAAAACATAGACTTTCAGAAATGCCTAAGTAACAAAAATTCTACTGAAGCCCTGGCACATAAATGTAACGTGAAAACAGGGTTTAAGAATGAAAATCATGAATGTTGTTTTTAACATATGAAGGTTATTTGTTTGTTGTTAACCACAATCACAGTTTACTACAATAACGTTGCATACCAATATCCCCTTGCACACTTCACCTCTGCAAACACAGAGCAAAAAGCTAATCCTGGAACATTAACACTTGTGCAGGACCTGAGAGAAAACAGATACCTGCAGATGGGTAGGCAGGAGAAGGCAGGGAAACAGCACTGACAAACAGGACCCACCTTGACCCCAGCACCTGTATCCTGGGATGGGTGGAGCTTCAGTCATCATCAGTACAGCCATAGCTGGAGACTCTTCCAGGTGACTCCTCCTAGGTGTGAGAAGCTGCACAAAGAAGGCTTTGGGGCATTGTTTTTAAAGCACTTGTGGTTAATGAGTGCTCTGAGCTCATGGTTTGTGCATGAGTGCCAGCAGGACTGGTAAACATGAGCTTCTACAAATGACTGGAAAAAAGCATAAGCAGTACAGGCTCCACCAGTATGGAGAGGAGTCTTGCTCCTGTTGGTGTCGGGTTATACTAGTCCTTCCCATTCTCCTCAGGTAACTGTTTATGCTGTTATGGAGAGGAGGAAGCAGGCAGGCCTGGCTGAGCCTGCGTGAGCCCAAGCAGCATAGGAATACACCCAGCCCTGAGCATGGGCTGCCAAGAACATGATCAGACTGGGCTGAAAGACAGGCTCCTAATTTGTTTGATTGTAATCTGACAAGGGGAGAAAGCTTCATGTCAGGGAGGTGTTGCCAGAAAATATTTCATCGGTAACTTTTTCAGTAACTTTTCTTGTAATTTATAGAAAAAAATCAACTACTTATGGAGTTTACCCAGAATTTCAAAGGTAAAATCGATGGCATCAAAATAAATAAGGGAGAAAATCCTGGTAAAAATAAGATGTATACATCAGGCTTTTTATCCATTCTTTCTATTTTGACAGCAACAGCAACGAAGTCATTTAGTGTACTCATCATTTGGATAGATACAAATAAAGTATGAAAACATCTGCTTTGGCTAGAGCAAGCAGAACTTTATTTTTGAATCCCGCAAAAATAGCTACTGGATCTGAGAAACTCTTCAAGTGCCTAGCACAAGTTGCATCAAAGTAGATTTAGCCTCTTTGCTTCAAACACCGTGCTTCAGTTTAAAAAATTAGGCTTAAATGAAAAAAAAAAGCAATCCTTATAAATAAATAAATAAATAAATAAATAAGTGGGCTTTCTACACCAAAATTCTTTCTACTCTTTCCAACCAGAGAATAGATAAATTTTGTTCTAGATCTTTCTGCAGCTTATGATCACTTCTCACTCTAAAAATGGGTTGAATAAAGTAGTCCCTTCCCTCATTTTGAATTTTTACTTTTCACTTTTGTCAATCTTTCTTTGTTATTATCTTGCGTAACGTGAGAAAAAGAGATCTATTTAGTTAATCCTACCTGCGTATTCATTAACACTTTTCTGTAGACTTTTAATGACACAGTGAATCTCTCCAGTTCCTCTTTATATGAGAGTTTTCCTGCAAAAAGCATTATTTGGAAAAGTGTACAGGTGTTTCTTGGCCATTCTGTTTCTAATCGTCATTAGCCGGTTATTTTTTACTTTTACCGTTTTTCATTTTCAGATTGGATAGCTAAACACAGAATAATGCCACTTACTATGATGGAAATGTATACCGTCACCCCTTCAATAACACTGATACAACCACGTGTGCAGAAGCATTTGCATCAACATAAATTATACCACTGGATATTCAAATACATTCTGAAGATGAGAATATGGATGTAGATTCAGTCTCTTTTGGAACAGAGTGGATAAGCAGATGGTTAAATTTAAGCCAATAGATTTTATGCTTCCCTCCCCTAGGACAATGAAAAATCAAGTGGTGTTTGTGGAGGGCTAATAGATAATTTTCAAAGATGATCCATTCAATTTTTCAAAGTTGGCAGAAGCTGTGCGATCGAAGGATGGAGAGGAAGAACTAATAAGTTGGAGAGGAACATTCCACTCTACTCGTGCCCAGGGAAGGATAAGCTTTGGAGAAAATAGGCTTGTTTTTCCTTGGAAATCTCTCTTCTACAAGTTCACGCCAGTAACGTAACTTGTTGATAAGCTTCAGTTTCAAACAGACACGTTGCTGTATTTGTGGATTGTTTTTAAGATGCTCATAGTAGCAGAGCTGAAAAACAAAACCATGCGTATAGCATGCAGGAGTTGGTCAGAAAGCAATTGTGATTGGTAATTTTCCAGGGAGACCTGAGGGGGGCAAGTTGCATTTATGTGATCTAAATCCACTGCTTGCATTCAGGGGGGATTAACATCTGTTAAAAGTATTATGTTTATCATGCAGGTGTTCCAATATTTGTATTTATTACGTGTTGCAGCAACAGTCTCTGAGAAAACATTCATATAACAATCTGGTTGTTTTATTGTCTGAATCTGTCAGGACAGTCATTTTGTTACTCCAACATTGTGATGCCCTTGCAAGCTGTAAACTGTTTAATGAAGTGAGCATATGGAGAAAGATGACAGACTTTCAAACTTTTGGAAGACAGTTTTACATCAGAGACATTAATTCTTGCACATGGGATTGTTCCTAATACATGTATGGCAAAAATATTGAATTAGATAGAACATTTCCAGAATTCCGTTGTATCCCCTGTGCAGGTCTATACTTGACATAGCTTTCATTTTGTCAGTAAACAAAACACTTAGATTCCAATATTAACAGAAATAAATATTCCATGAAGTACCTCACAGTATGTGTAATTAGACCTGACTTTGAAGAGCTTTGCTTCATGTGTCTATAATGCTTTTATTGCCCCAAAAGTAATTCTGCAGATATAGTAACTTGCACAAAAAGCTGCTGACAGTTTCTCTTCTTCCTTTTTTTTTTTTTTGAATTTAAAACTTGATGTCTGCTGATTTGCGTTGTACTGTAAGGTGACACTGCCAGTACCACAGACAAGATACCAATGTTAAAAACGTTAAGGTTGCAAAATCAAGTGCATAAGGAAATAGAAAAGTTTAGGTCATATGTGTGATCTTAATTTGCCCCCTTTGAGTGATTAAATTATGATATGGTCTTTATTATAATATCATGGATGTTTTGCTCACAGGACCACTTGAACATAATCCAGCTTGCACTGAAGCTAATGGAAATATTTTCATTGACTTTAGTGAATTTCAGGCCAAGTTCCAAATGGCATTTTTTTCTTATTTAACTCATATTTCTTGAAATAACATAGGTGTACATAATGACATAGTTTATCCGGTGAATAAGACATGATCCTTGTCCTGAAAAATTTACAAAAGACCTTCTCATATAATGAACTGGAAGTGATTGGTTCCCTCTGCCTAAATGGATTACTATTTCACTGTAATTAATCTACAAAAAAGTTTATTTTTATAAAGAGTTCATCTTTTGTATCAGAAAGAAAGATTTAAATAACAAAACAAAAACAACCATAATTCACTAACCTATGTTGCCTTCCTTTGCTTCCTTCCTTCCTTTCGAGACAGAAAAGAATTATATCAAGAAGACAACACAGTACAGCTGAAGAAAGGTGCACAATGGTGATTGGTTATTGAAGAGGTAGGAATTCGAGCTGAATGAAAGTATACTTTTTCTTTTATCATGTGGACCAATCAAGATGATTACTGTAGACACAGATGGGACACAAATCAAGATGATTACTGTAGAAAGATAATTTTAAGTAATAAACATCTAATAAAAAATTGTATTTTGGCAAGGCATGATCAAACATGAAATGACAAAGTACCTGATGGGATGAGATTTGTTTCTATCAATTCTTTAGGTTAATTCCCTAGTATACCATTTTGTTTGGGTTTAATATCAGCCAGCTTGTCCTCATCTTGGTTCTAACCTTGGCCAGGCATTAGTTGCAATAAAGTGACTTGTCTTAAATTATTAGAAATGCGATTAAAATACAGGTGCCAGAAATAAAATTCTTTTTCTTTTTCTCCTTTTTTTTCCCCCTATGTATGACACGAGACCTAAGATAATGAATTGTTTACCCTCTCACCATAATATAACCCCTCGTATATTATTCCTGATGATTTCAATATTTTCCTACAGTGGCAGTCAGAAAACTGGTATCACACCTAATTTATTCTCTATTTTACATCAGTAATTAAACTCACTGCTTGCTCTCAATAAGCAGAAATCATCCCTGGCCACTGATATTTTCCAACAATATCAAGAGCACCAGCATTCACTGTTTTAACTCACGTTTATTGATCCTGTGGTCAAAAGAATACAACTGAAATATTTACATATATTATGTACGTATAATTTTATACTTTCTTTTGGCCTTCTGAATTGGTAACATCTGTTCCTGCTGATGCAAAATATCCTCTGGGCCACAGAGGAATCACAGTCACATGTTGTTGCTGGAACAGCCTGTGTGAATCAGCAGTAAGATAGACTCATCACTCTGCACCTAATAGATATAACACCAAAATGGAGCCAAGACATTCCTGTCCAAAGTGGGAGGTAATGGTCTTTCCTCTCGCTTGGAAAGAGAAGCCTCAAACCACTTTCTGAGTGCCTAACAAGCAGACCCTACTTAGTCCGAGTCTATGTAAGCTCTGCATTTTCACCAGAGCTTCACCCTGCCTTCTTCATGTAGGGAATAAAATAGACTATAACCTAACTGGAAAAAAATTAATAAGGAGGCATGAGAGGCCTCTGAGTCATTGTGGTTTAAACTCTGAAGAAAGTCTTTGGGGTACTTCTCAGGTCTTTATATTTACTTTAGCTCCAAAATTTCAAAGATCCATAGTGTATCATACCTTACCAACATGTTAGCTGTTGGCTGAGGAGATTGCAGGAAGTAATGAGCAGAACTATACAATGCTGACACAGGAACAATAAGAGAAAATTTTGGTTTGCATAGGATCTAAACTTCTTCACCTTCAGAAAAACAATGCAGGATCTTTCATACATTATATCCAAATTTGCTATTTTAAGTATCAAATAAGTGACACAAGAAAGGTTTCTTCCTAAGAGGAAACCTGAACAGCACATGCTTAATCTTGATGCACAATATTAATTAAGGTAGTTACCATATTCTCTTTTATGTTTACAGCACAGAAAGAACTGGAACTTTTAACCAGGTAATCCAGATAAGTCATGCATGCTCTCAGATTCTCAGAAAAATTATAGAAACGCAGCAAATATTTATCATGTTGGTTTAAAAAAATTTTTGAAACACCCTCAGTGATGAGCTGCATTAAAGGAAAGCTGTGATGGCCTGGACCTCAGTCTTAGAGGCAGAGTGAAGATAACTTATTGTATGAACTCGTTATTTGGACAACAGATGACCAATAAGAATATTTATAGATACATATTTATTTATGTCATTTATAGAATCTCTCTTTATGTGCCACAATATTCCCTAACAAAGTCAGTAAAATGGCCTCCAAACATGCTGATGAATGATTTTCCACCGCTTTTCAACTCTGTATATGCAGCAAAACTACCCACACTATTTGATGCTGGTGGTACAGCAGTAGACACTGAACCTTCCTACCAATGTCCCATTACATTTTGCTGCCATGTGACAGATGGCAGCAGAGGGGCAGTCTATCAAAATGGCATCTGACATGGGAGTGAGTATGGAACAAAAAATGTGAAATTTCTGTGCAGAAAAAATTGCACCCACTGACATTAATCAATGCTTGCTAAACATTTATGGAGACCAAACCATGAATGAGGGAGGTGGTGGGTGGTGTTTCAGTAGTGGCAACAGCAGCTCACCTCTGCTGGTGCAGATTTTTACAAGCACAGCATGCAGGCTCTTGCCCATCACTGGCAAAAATGCACAGCTAATAGTGGTGACTGTTGAAAAATAGTGTTTTGTAGCTGAGAATTTGCTCTGTTAAACAGCGTTTTTGTGCTCTTTGCACCTTGTAGTTCCCATGGAAATAAGTTAGGCACATTACTTTTGGAGTGACTGACATCTATAACTGTACAAACTAATTTCTTTAATTCACTAAACAGATTGATCTTACCTTACATGTTTTTTTTGTTGTATTATTTATACTGCAGTGAAGAAAAGACCTTGAGAATATAAAAATCCAACTCTCAATTCTCTGAGTCAATGCAACAAAGCCAGATTGTATCCACCAAGTATTTGGCCCTGTCTCTTTACATTCATACTTGCACTGATTTGCCCTTGCTATTATCTCTTCGGCCATAGCATAGCAACATATTCTGCATAGTAATAAATTGTCACAAATGAAGAGATGCATTGTATGACTAAAAATAATGCTCACATTTTGAACAGCTGTATGGCTTTATCTGAAAATATTAAGCAGTTCCTTAGAAAATCGCATCTTCTGATCTGCAAGGTGCTATGCAGCTTTTCTTTTCAGTGGGAATTGAGGACATACAGTGCTGCAGAGATGTGAGACCCCTAGAGAATATTATAAAAGTCAAGAAACTGACATGTGATAGTGTGGTTCATCCAATAAGAAATGGATTGTTTAAAACAGACAAAGTGGAGTGAGTAACTAGCTATCAGAGACAGTTTTGACATAGAGCCATAAAGTTGGAAGCGGCATATCGTTTTAGCAGGCATTAATGCAGCGGACAGACCTTCCTAATGATCTATAAATAAAACAGAAAAAATGTCTTCCTGGCTTAAGTGAATTATTGTTGCCATTAAAGATGATAGCATGACATGGGAGGAAAGGTAGTGCTACTTCTTTAAAATGGAGTGTTCCTCCCTCACACACATTACTAATTCCAGCTTGAAACTGGAGTAACACAAACACAATCTTCTTCTGCCCAGTTTTGACATTACATTCACACAAAAGGAAAAGATAGCTTTTTTTCCTGAAAAAAGCCAGGCAGCCCTGTAATACTTGCTGTCTTTCTTTCTCCAACACCATTTGCAAATAAGAAAACATCCACCTGTATCTACCTACTTTCTAGGAGAGCCTGCTCTTCTGAAGCATTGGAAGAAGTACAGACAAAGTAGTTATAGTTTATTAATCATTAACAATCAAGTGGCTTAAAAATGGTTTGAATTTATCTAGTTAAACCTGAAATGAGGGTTTTAATCATATGATCATTGGTTAAATGACTTCAGAGCTTATCTCATGAGTTCTGTAGTCTGATCTACTGAGACAAGTGTCAACCATGACATCAGACCAGGTTACTGAGAGCTTTGTCCATTCCTCAAGCCTGCTCCATCTCTTTGGGAAACCTGTTCCAAAGCAAATGATAGCCCACAGGCACTAGGTTTTTAATTTTTGAATAGAACATAGAAGATAAGAGTATCCTCTTTGCCTTCCCTATCTATCAGGTTGCTATGAATTAATGACTCTACAATACTGAGGACGATGATTTTCTGAAGGCCTGTATGGTGACATGAAATTTTCATGCAGAGCTGAACAAATCTTGATTACAGACTTTTTTTTTTTTTTTTAAATCAAAGTGATATAGAACTCCTTACTTCTAATAACATTGAACCTACTTTGGGTCAGCCATGAAAACAACTGCAGGGATCTTTATGGAGAATGTGACTACGCAGAAGTACCCTTTACAGCACTGCTTCTATTGAGGCTGTTGAAGCATCATGGTTGACCACACGTGGCTGAGAGATGATTAAGTTGAATTTGCTTTTGCCCACACTCTGTTCTTGATGTTGTCATTAGCCTTCATCTAAGGACTGTGAAATCTATGAAAAACATTAATGTACAGCACTCTCTGTCCTTTGTCTTTTTTTTTAGAAAGTATGTTTGCAAACTATGGAGAGAAGTTCTTGGTGATTTTCTCATAAGTGGACTCTGTTCAAAATCCCTCTCCTGGAACCTAGATTCAGAATCCTAGATCTGGTCTTTATACTGTTAGTTTTAGGTAAGTTGTAGGCACACATGAAGTAGACACTATTTCTTTTCCTTTCACTCTAGCAATTTTCCCTTCAAAATTTTAAATAAGCCTATCACTCCTCACAGAGATGTTCTGAAGATATCTCTATGTGGCGTTCTTGATGTAAGCAGAAGTACACCTAGACATCAGCTCAGCTGCTGGTTAAGTTCTCCTGGTTGATTGTCACTTATTTGCTGAGATTTCTACCTGCAATAGAACAGTTGTGTTGCTTGTCTACTTCAAAAAAACTGCTTTCCCAGTATTTATGTGCATACAGTACTCTTTTAAATTATAATCAAACACAGAATTCTCAAATTGCAAAACATAGATCAAAATCTAAATTCTTGGATCTGGTATTCAAAAAAGAATGTTAAAATACCCCAATAATTTTCATGTTCATGGCTCTAAAATTTAATTTTATAATTCAAAATGCTGTGGAATTTTTTAATTTGAAAAATATGGATTAAAAATTCCTGTCATAGGCATGCATTCTTAACCTAGAGATCAATTCAGTAAATCATATGAAGTGCCCCTCAGCACTTTCCCAAAATTTTACAGTACTTCATTACTGCAGATAAATGTAGTTATAGTTCACATAATACGAAACCAGAATTCTTGTGCAGGTACTTAATTGAAGCGGATAAATTTTTACGAACCAGTACTTTGTTCCTCCTAAATCTTTAGTAGTCCATGGGCAA
This sequence comes from Lagopus leucura, assembly GCF_019238085.1. Taxonomy (NCBI): domain Eukaryota; kingdom Metazoa; phylum Chordata; class Aves; order Galliformes; family Phasianidae; genus Lagopus; species Lagopus leucura. Next base: position 23,303,905 of record NW_024962264.1, read on the forward strand.
TAATATAAGTGGTAGTAGTGTTAGGTAAACTTTTTTTAATGGAAAGAAAAAATACTGCAGTTTGTTTTGAGTTTTCAGTCTCTGACAATGAATGAAATGAAGGAGGCTCATATTCCAAGGAATTACAAAGGGTTAAAAAAACATAGATCTCCATAAAGAAACAACATTTGTGAGTTTTATGGTTAAATCAGCCATTGCTTTGCTGACCAATAAAATGGAAAATGTGTGCTTTTATAGGTTTATAAAAAAGGCAAGCTCTAGTTGCATGAAAAATAACTTTCACCGATTGAGTACAGGTGGCGACTTGTTTAAACTCCGAAGATGTAAAGGCTTAGTATGTATGACTGAAAAAGGGAACATGGCACAATAAAAAGTCTTCCTTTCTTTACTCATCAATCCTTTGGGTATTCCATGTCAAATAAATGTTACAACAATTTACAGTAAAAGTATACAGTGGAAGTGCCAACGTTAACACTTCTTAGGATTGGACAGGGTCCAAATTTTTCACACCAATATTTAATGTGAAGTAAAATGTCTTTTCCATTGGAAGTGTCAGCTGTAACATGCTTTCCTATATTTGGCAACATGCTCATGTGAAGTATAAAGTCAAATGCACATGATGTTCTTTTTATTTCAACCATGATAAATTGTGTTCATTTGTTTAAGTGCAAGTGGCAGTTTTAGTGTTCCTACTATAAATTTTGGTTAGCTTCTATTGACATGCTGTATTAAACTTAAGAAAAACAAATTACACTTCACCCATTTTAATTGACTAAATGTGTCAAAAACACAATAAGTATAACACGAAGGGTCAGAGTCTCAGACTTCACCATAATGGGTGTCATGGCAAGGATCCAGCTTTTTGTACATTTCATTTTTCATAAAGTTTTAGTATGAGGCATACATTTAACATTCACTTCCACTTCAGATTTGTACCTAAAAAAAAAAAAAATCTAGTCTCTTCTGTTCCCATTGCACTCACTCTAGTTTTGTTAAAAGTTTCCCCCTCCCTTCTTTTTTTTTTTTTAAACATGATAGTACTGATGAATACTGATGATCCACTGTAAACGTAAGATTTCAAAATTGACTTTGGTATTTGAAGGAATGAATTTGTGATTTATGTACTACAAAGAGATTTGTGTCAAATCCCATGCCTGAAACTGTGGTTAGAAATCCCTGAGACCACTTCTCTAAACAGGCGATTGTGGTTGAGTGCCAGATAAAGTTTGACATTCTTCATTCCCAGGGTTTTTAGATGGAGTCTGTCACTTTCAATACACACATTTCATGCTAAATAGCTGATGTCTATTTTTATCTTTTGGAAATCTTTACCTGTTCTCTGAAAATTAGCAAGTGAAAATAATTGAGAACTACTATAAAATGGCATGAGTATAGGCAGAATGCCTCTACAAGCCGAAATACCTTGGCTGAGTTCAAGGCATTTGAATGTATCAGTGCGGATTTATTTGGACAAGTTACGAACAAGGAATCAGCACTTGTTACAAGTGCCAGCATCATCTTTTTTGCTCTTGTTACTGTGTCTTACTGCACCCACAGCTCTCACTCTCATCCTCACAAAGAGGCTGCCTGGTTAGATGCAGCAGAAAGAAATGGATGGAGAGCTGCTGGGTTCAGATTGCACATAGGGCTTACAGGAGGGTTTATAAACATGAGGTGCCTCACTCATATGGCTTCCTAGCAAGGAAACTAAGCCTCATCACTCATTAAGAGTGGTTTATTCTCATATCCTTGTCAGTGTCTTTAGTTTTATTTCAAAGCGTATATTCACATTTAAACAAATGTACCTTTTTCACCATAGAATAGAACTGCTAGATATATGTGCACAACACTTCAATTCAAAAACATGGGTAAACGTATGCTTACAAGTTTTCCTTTTGACGCCTATCATTGCTGCACATGTAAGCTGTTAGAATCCTGTTATTATCAAGTCTGATCAATCACTTCTTTCTGTATAGAGTACATAAAATCATGCTAATGTTTATTCGTTAAAAAGATATAATCAGGGCTGGCACAATGTTGGCTTCTAGTTCCATAACTTTAGGAAAAAACCCTCCATAAATAACATCTCTGTTGAATCTTTACCAGAAACTTTTCTATCATTTTGAAATTGTATAAGTATTTTCTTTATGAACTCCATTTTTAATACAATTCAGCACTTTTTTTTTTCTTTTTTTTTTTTACTGGACCTCGGGGTTTCCTGATGTCTTTCCAGATCAGCCACTCTTTTACAGTGAAGCCCTCTACACTTCTGTTAAGCAATACTCCTTTACCCACAGATTTTAGAGTTGTGTCCCTTTGTAGGCACTTCCGCAGCAACCACACTATTCTTGACATGAAGAGTTCGGAACATTGCTTTACTCTTGAATTTTCATTGTTAGGGACTCTTTTACTCAAGTCACCCTGTGATATCCCTCCAATCAGAAAATGTTAACATTGTATCTTCAGTATTTAGGAAGAAAAAAAAAAAAAAAAAAAAAAAAAAAGCTTTTGTTGGTTTCATGATCCTGTTGGGAAAGGCAATGGCAGATAACCAATTCTAAATTACCCCAAAAAAGGCAATGGTTACAACACAGTTAAAAAAAGAAAGAATTGCTTACCCACTTTAAGGAACAGAACTCACCAGATACTTCAAAAAGAGAGATAACCAGGTAGAAAACCCTCTCTTGTGGCAGTCACCCCTTAAATGAGGTTTAGGGAGGGGTGGATCCAGGTTCCACAAATTGCTTTCACCTGTGCTCCCAGAACTGGCTGTGTCACCAGGTGCTCAATAATTGGTTCAGACCATGACCTAGCAATTCTCATACAGATCCTCACACAATTTAAAGAACTACTTTTATCAAAGTATTTGTAGTTGCTAGAGAAGACTATGAATTCCTCAAGACCAAAAATATATTGGCTGGGATCATTTATATCATCCTGAGGGGATCTTAAGACTTTGTTCATGATAGGCTAAATTCACGATATGTCAGGAGCAACAACTGGAACTAAACGAATCCAATAGCCTGAGTGTGATGGAAGGGTAACAGTGCCTAAAATCAGTCATTTTTTTGAAATAAAAAATATAATCTAATAAAAATATTTCTTGTCTCAGATTTGACTTTTCAGAAAATTTATTTTATTTCTGTCACTGAAATGTGGAAAAAGAATTTGTATTCAATTTTGATAGAAATATATTTTTTAATCATTTTCACCTTGATAAGCTAAAACCTAGAAGTATAAATGGGATAAAACACGGTTTTCTTTATTCACTGAATAGACAGTTATTAATTTTTGGTAAATTGAAAATACATGATTGACCATTCCCTTTGAAATACACCTATTTTGTGATATTTCCGCAGAAGTCCTTGTTCTTAAAAAAACAAACACACACAGAAAATGTGTTACGTGACTGCAGCAACCAAGTGCCCACAAAAAAACCAGATTCATACAATCCAACTTTACACTGGTGTCCCAAAGGTTCTAAAAATTGTATTCATCGTTTAGGGTGAAATAAACATGAGAAAATCATCAGAACCACTGATGCTTCCACTGAAGGTGATAATACAGGTTCCCATAACTCTCTTTCACCTCAAGGTTAAAGGCAAAGCCCAATTGGATTTGACCAGAGTCAAAGTCTTCAGTTGGAGATCTTGAAAATATTATCTTGAAAATATTCTATTTGTAATCTAGGTGTTTCTCAGAATCTCTCTCCTGTGTTTGACTCTAACAAACACTCCAAGAAACATTCGACTGTACTTCATCACTGCTTATTGTGACTGTGAATCCATATCATGCACAAACATTGCCATTCTTCTGCATTCTCCAGTGTTTTTCATTGTTGTTATTTAATAAATAAGGTCAATCAATCTATTCTTGGCAATACTCCATATCTAGGCTAAAAGTTGTTCATCACAGCAAGAGATTTGTTGGTTTTTCATACAGTTATGAACTAATTTTGGCTGACTCTTATTATCCTCCTGTATCCTCTTCATAATGTTTGCTTTTTGTCACTGTTAGTGTAGAAAAAGCTTAAAATATCTTCACATACATGCATGCATACACATGCACACGCACATGTAAAATCACTGCTCTCACTGCAATTGAGAAGCGGCATGATCATAAAAATTATTGAATGAAAATACAAATTGCTATCAGATCTATCTTCTCTTGCCTAATGCACTAAGAAATTCGGTTTTTGGCCTAGTAAGTGCAGGGATGCTGCTGATATCCTCATGGGAGCATGGAGTCAAATCCCTCTAGAAATTAGTTCAGAAAAATACGATCATAATGCACCTGCACAAGCTGAACTGCATTTGTCTGTGGATCAGCAGATACAAAAAGACTACACCAAACCCATGATCCTTTTCAGGAGACATTTTTTCCATAAGCTTACGTTGAACTAGGCATTATCCAGAAGGATCCACATCAAGACCTGTGAGGAATGAGAAGATTTTGCAAGGATTTATATTATATTTCTGAGTTGTTTACTATAGAAGGAAATCTTTATTTTTCTTATGATGTATATTTTAATCAATTTGTAGAGTGCTGCTGTTGACAGTGTTGTTGACATCAAGGACAGAGACATAATGAGCTGAAAAATATTTTCCTGTTGGAAACATTTGTCACATCAAGGAAATACACGAAGTTTGAATGTATTTATTGACATAAGCATAGCAAGGTTAACTTAATATACTTGATAAGGTGTGAATAGGGGAGAGCTGTAGCATGGTTGGGATGATCTACAGATGTGCCTCATGGTGGTGGTCACAGCAGGTATTTCCCATATGGTTTCCTGGAATTTGCACCTCAGGTCATGCATTCTGGAAGCATTCACACAACTGTGGGATAGATAAGATAGCCTGAAATAACCGTTTCACATCCAGGAGTGTACATACACTCATGGGTTTCTCAACCCACCCAACTGCAGTTGCTCTGATCTGTCAAGAGTCATGTAGCTTAAAATGGTGACACATGGAGATACCAAGGCAGCTCATTCATGCATGGTTACTAGATGTTGCTTTGGGAAAGTGGAGATTCCAAATTTCTATGGGGAAACCTTGATGAAAACATGGGTTCACTATATAGAGTGGTCATTCGCTCACATTATCCAGATGTTCAACAGCCCAGTTGAGCTAGTTATTTTTTCTTTTTTTTTTCAGGGTACCAGATGTCCAGAAAGCAAAAACAAATAGCCAAACTCTTCTTCAATCACATAAAATTTCAAGACTGAAAAGCAGAACGTATCCACAGAATAAAAGATTTATGACAGGCCAGTTTACAGTAGATATATCTTTACATACAAATGAGTATTAGGTGGGGTGATGACTCAAAATAGATATTCAGGGCTGCAGGTTCTTTCTTTCACTGAAAGCTGCAAAGGACCTGAAAACTTTTCTACAAAATTTGGCACAGTGCCACAGAAATTCAGTTTTGATACACTGCCATCTTTCTAGTAAAACACAGTTTCATTGGAAAATTCCTGACTCACTAGATTCATCTAAACAGATGCTGACAATATGGTTCAAACATACGGGATACATAGGAAGACAGAGCAAATTTCAATTTGTATTTGGACTCCAGTCCTACACTAAGAAAAGTGTAGCCTCACTCCTGAGCACCGGTAAAGCCTTTATGTGGGATTGGGGTCATGGTCATGGTCAGTTACTATTGAAATTCTTCCCAAAAGAAATTTGTAGGGGCCTCGGCATAATTCTGCCATCACATTCTCACCTCTGCATTACTAGTGAAGGTATTCAGTGCGCACGTTTTACCATATCTGCTGAGGCCACAGACATGACAGTGTAGCTGGCAAAGTTGCAATCCAGATGTATGGCTCTTCTGCTTTCCTTTTGGGATATTTGGCAGAGGTTCAGTGATGTAACAGTGTACTGCCTTCTAAACCTTGATGCACATGACAGACCAAGACTAATGGTTTCCTCTAAATCTGGGGCTGAATACCATTGTTGGCTTTGAAATTTCCAAGAAATGTAATTTCACTTTAGATCACTATAAATTTATAAGCTGTTGTACAGTGAAGGACTAGTCTCCTGGGAAATGAGCATAAACCTATTATATTTTCATTAACAATCTGTTTTCACCATTGACTTAATCCACATTTACTGTTGTGGAATTTGATTATGCGTTATAAAGCACCATAAAACAATATTAGGTATGTATCAAAGTATCCATTTTCCTGGTCATGCCGAATTACTCATTTCCTTCGTTTAAAACCTTGGGTTCTTTCTGTCTAACTCCAACAAAGCTAGCCTTTACATTTACAATCACTCACCTGAAAAACAACACAGCATTTTTTTTTCCCTTTCCATTAATACCTCTTTCCTACAAGAAAAAAAAAAAAAAAAAAAGAGAGAGAGAGAGAAAGAGAGAGGGAAAGAAAAATACACCAAAAATAAATGCTAGACTTTGGATCTTTGAGGGGTGTGATGCGATCAATGAGCAGGTGAGAAGAGGTTAGGAAGGCTCTAAGGTTGGCGCTCACATGGTTTTGGAGGAAACCCATATTGTGAATTGGATTGTGAGGTCACTGTCTGGATGACTGTTCTGAATTTTGGAATTCCTTTCTGTCACATAATGATAGTTTCCCCTTCTTATGTGTTAGATAAGATCCTGATAACAAGATCAGTTTACTCATAATGTACTTAATTGTCTAGAGATTTTTGCCTTTCTAGTGTAGAATGAAATTATTATTTCAGCAATTATTTGAAGAAAGCTTATTCATTCACATTAAATAAATCAAAAACATTAAATTTAATATAGCTCAAAAAAATTGGCTGGTGTTTTATAGCATCTGTGGTTAAAGATGATTGACAAAGAGTTCATGTCACTGTTAGAGTTTTGCAGATAACATTTCCAACTTGGTCAGCTACACTGCTTTTTAGCAAAAACAACCCAGTTCTGATGATGCAGCGATGCCACTGTATAGAATTTTTTACATCCATCAGTGCCTGAGGAGAAAAATTATAAAGGTTTTTAACTGCAAGGGAGATGCGTTATGTAGAAAACTTATTGCTCCTTCTCTATTTTTATTAAAAATGCCACTAAAAAAATCAGAAAAGAAGCAAAAGGAGTTTCTTTTCTTGTTCATGAGTTTTCTATTTAGCAACTTACCCTTACCTGCTTTGATAATAACACTATGTACAAGCACTGGGGAAAAAGGGGAAAGGTCCTGGAAGTTATATTGATGAACTACGTGTGGATCCCACAGCTGGCATAAAATATCTTGTTTGGGCTGTAAAAATATATTAGTATGTCATGTTATCTTCATAAATTCTTCCAACACATAAGGTGGGTAGTGTCCCTCTGAATCCCAGGACTCATTACCATTTCTGCTTGTTCTTCCCATCCATCAGCTGCTCTGTCATGCAGAGCAGGCATGTGGCTGGGGCCAGAGCATTATGGTTCTGGAGGGGTAGATACTGTGTGAGTTATTAGCTGTGGCAGATAGCCCTGTTCCTGAACACTCCTGAGAAGTTTCTTCACTTAGGAAAGCAACAATTGCGATGGCATTTTCAACCTGGGGGATGCCAGAAGGCTCTGAGTACAGCCTGTGCATTTTTGTTTTTTCCTTTGCAACAACTTTGATTGGACATTAATCACCATTTCCCGAGCTTCCTAAAGTTTACCAAAGAAGCTCAGGTGCTCAGGACATTTGCATATGTTCATATTGAACGAGAGCAGGCTGACATGAGTATACCACTATCCAAATATCCAAATGATATCTAATTTATTTCAAATAAAAGTGTTACTTTTTTTCTTCTTGTTTGCTGGTGGGGAGAATGGAATTATTCTCTAGATAGCTACTGCCAGATTGAAAAATAAAAGACATTTAAAAGTAATGTTGACTGATTTTGTTCAGTGTTACTTGAATTATCTAGAGATTTGTCTATCCTACTTCAATTGATTTAGGAACCAAAATACTTCCAAAGAGAAATTAATGCATTTTGATCTGTGATGATGTTTAAGATTTGAATCCTAAACATTTTAAAATAACCTTATTTATTGTTTAGGATTGCTTCAGTCTAATCAGCTTTGCGATTTGTTTCACTACAGCAGTAAGTCTTGCAGAATTAAAACTGGTGACACTTTTCTATTTGTTAGTAATTCACAATGTTATTCAACATATCCACAGCAAGATCAGAACTTGGAGCAGGAGGACCCCATAAGAATTCTTAGTGAAAATATTTTACCTTAAACTTTTCAGAAAAATGCCGAAATTATATATTCATTATTATGTTTTGTTCTTATAACTGCAGTTTTTTCTAAACTACTTCAGTCTATCAGCTGTTTAGATTATCATTATAGGATATATGTATAGATGGGAAGATACCCAGGTGTATATTACGCTCTCTTCTTAAAAATAAAAATAGTAGTCTAAAGAGAAAGCATGGACCAGTTTACAAGATTGTATAACAAAAGGCATTCCCCTTGATAGTAAAGACAATTTCTGTATCAACTTTGCTGCATATCTTTCAGTACAACATATAGAGATATTGGTCATTTTTAGAGCACATCATATATCACGACTGCAGTTTTCATGCTTTTTAAAATGTGTTTTGGGTCTAATTTTGCTCTCCTTTCACTCTTAAACAAAGAAAATGCTTTCATCTAAAGTTACTTATTGTATTTCACTCCACTGTGCTATGAAGTTTGAGGGCAGAAGTGAGTTCAGTTATTTGTTGGCCCATAACTGAGAAAAAAAAAGATTACACTTCCACTTAACATGAAGAACTCTTGCATGAGAACAGGAGTAGGGGTCTTCCTGGAAAAGTCAACCACAGTTTTGCTTCACAAAGAGCACTTACTCTGGCAGTAAGTGTCATGACCTTTATGCTGTAGCTCACCCAACCTGCTCTAGTGACAAGAACTTTGGAGAGAGAACAAAGACTCTCACACACTCTTTCCATTCTCATGCCTATTCCAGCAGGAAGCATGTGGAAAGTCTTGATGCCAGCCTTCCTGCTGTTACAGCAGCTAAGATTACAGAAATTTATGTCACTCCTTACACTGAGCGATAACTGATTTCCTTAGATCCCCAATACTGCAGATAGAGGATAATATGGAGAGTCTTCCTAGGCAATAAATTTTAACCACACCATCTGTGCAACCCAACTGTTAAATGTTAATTTTTCCTTTTTTTTTCTGTTTTTTTTTTTCTGTTTTTTTTTTTTTTTTTTTTTTTTTTTTTTTTTTTTTTTTTTTTTTTGTTTTTGTTTTTGTTTTAAACAAAAGGACTTCACTATGGCTTACGAGACATTTGGGAAAGACTCTTTCAAAGCTAGACTCTATAACTGAATAGGAAGGAAACAAATCTGTCTCACTCTCTTCATATTGGATTATGTCAAAGATTAGCTTCTATTTAAGCAACATTGTAAGAAGTTTTACAAAGGATTTTCTTTTTAAACTACAACCATATGTTTTACTCCAATGAAACAGCTTGCATATTGGGTATATGAGATTGATTGATGACATTTGCTCTAGCCATTTCAGTAGTCATTTATTCATTTAAGATTACGTTGAGAATGTTTATTAAATGATTGGCAAAGTAACACATTGATCATCACTGCATGCTTCTAGCTAAAAACAATTGAAGAGCAGTTATTTTAAATAAGAACTATACCACATTGGTCGCTCCAAAAGTAATATCTCCTGTTTATTTCCACAGGAACTGCAACAGATACAAAGAGCACAAAAACATTATTTCATAGAGCAAATTCTCAGCTACAAAATGCTTTTTTTCATCACAGTCACCATCATTACCTTCACTTCATCATTACCATCACTTTCACCAGCGATGACCAAAAAACTGATTGTAGTACAGATAACATTCTCATTTTCAGTTATCCCCATTGGCACAAAACTGAACATTTAAAGTCTTCTTGTATTTAAGACTCCTGAAGAACTGGCTCCAAAATGCTGGAAAGATCACCTTACCTCTCAAAGCTGCTCTCAGTTTCTTAGCAACTGAACATCCTCTGTCCTTGGTGTTTTCTTCAGTAGAATGGAGCTTGGTCTTTCCTAGCAGCCTGCCTGAGATGATGAAATTCCTTTCTCCAGGAATGAAAAACATCATTAGGAGACATTATTTTCAGATCCCACAGTCAGACATAGAAAGTGCTTTCTTTGATTTTGGCTTTCCACAAAGAAGTAGTATTCTAGAAAAAAAAAAAAAAACAAAACAAAAAAAACAAACAACAAAAGGATAATAAAGAGGAGCTTAAAAAGCTGTTGAGATAAAGCAAAATTGTAAATAATTCACCTAAGGAAGATGGAGACTTCATATCAAGTTGTTTATTTTACATGAGAGTTCTCCCCCAAAATATTGGGTAATTCCTAAGCAGGGCAGAAGAACACCTACAGAGGAGGGAGCAGGTATGCAAGGGAACATCTACACAGCTGGCCGGCGCAATGTGAGGAGAGGAGGCTAGGGTTGGATCTCACTGACAAGTTACAGTTCCACAACTGCATATCCACTTCAGCTCTTCCTGAACTGGTCCTGGGTTCACTCATGCTTGAGTCCTTGTCTATGACTGCACATCAGTAAAGCTCAGCAACAGGACTTAATTCAGATTCCCCCAGAACAGAAACTGATTTGAACATGGTGCTGGAGCACTTGAACACAAACCAAAATGCTTCAAAAGGCAACCAAGACACAAGGCAGATTCACACTACAGGTACCATCCCTGCACTCCACTGCTAATGTAGATGCTCCAGATAAGCCCACACAGCTTCTCAGGAGTCTGGGTTCCAGTTCTCATGACTAGAAAAAACAGCATCGGGGAAGAGAAGTTACTGTACTCGCTCTTCAGCTATTTTGGGGAAACTATCTTCGTAGTCCATAACATGTTGTCAGCCTGAACCATCCCAAACTTAACCTCTATAGGGATGTATAGGAAATGAAAGTTGCTGTGCATGGTAGGCATTCTATAAATGCACAATAAAGCATATGAAAAATAATTTCATACTTAAAATATTGTACACAGAGATAATGAAAGGCAGTGGCAACAGACATATTAAAAAGAACAAAAGAAGAATATTTTGAAAATGGGAACATGGTTGAATTTATGGTAAAATCATATTTGCTTCAGTTTTTCTTGTTTTCACATTTTCAAATAGCACAAAAGTTTTGTATACTTCCAGAAAGTGTGAGTAAAAAGATTCTTCATTTTATCACAAAAATGACTTCCTTCCAGATATCAAACTGTAATAAATTCTAAAATCTATAATGTAGTAATTCAGATATTACTTTGTTATTGTATTTGAGAACTTATGGAAGGAAAAGTGTAACATTTTTGAATACTGGCTGGTAGCAAACAGAATTATAAAAAAGCAGGCTTTACGGACTTACAGAGTGTTCAACCCGGCTTCCATTTCCTGAAAATACCAGAATAAATAACATCTGCAAACAGAAATAAAAGTACAGGGTGATAAGAAACAATTCATAAGGATTTGTCAAGAATAAATCATGTCAGGAAATATTAATCATATTTCTCCTGCTAATAGCCTCGTACATTGGATGGAGCAGTAGGTATTCTATGGTTTAGAAAATAGAAAATTCTATGGTATAGAAAAGTTTTTGATGTGATTTAAAATAGCATTCTCAGAAGTAAGATGATAAAACATGGAGGAATTGAAACTTGCCAGGTGAGCGAGCTATGAGTGAGTTACTGAGGGCTACCATGGCTGAAAGTCTTTGGAGTCCACAGCTTATGGACTATTAAATAAATTGGAGAGTATAATTTAGTATTTGGGGTGATCTTAACATGCTGTGGAGGTGTTCTAGAGTAGATAGTGTGTAATTCACAAAGTACACTATGACAAACTACACTGGAATGAGAATAAATCCATCACACAACTGCATGAAGAGAAAAAATATAGCATCTCTGCGTGGAAAGGCAGTGGATCTTAGGCTGTATATGAACATATCTAAAATGTGTAGACATAAAAAAAAAAAAAACCAACAAAACTGTTGTCCTGTTGACTTATAAACAAAGAATGTCTGAGAAGAAGGGGCGTGGTGACCATAAAAACAATCAGGAAGGACAAAGCGTGAATGAGAATGTCCAGAAAATGTTTGAGAAATTTTTTTTTTTCAGTTAAAGTACTCATACATACTCACATATTTTGGAGACAGAAGAAAAAACTCCACCAGCAATAGAAGCAAATGTAATGGACTCCGTATGGAAAAAGGAAGACTTGTCCAAGAACCACTTGGAAAAAATTTCCTTAGGTGTGATAGAGATACTTCTGATGCTGCTGTGAAACAGGGACATGGCTCCTTCCAGTCTTTTTTTTTTCTTTTTAAAGAATTACTATTGTGGAAGAAAGCAGAAAATATGTATGCTATCAGTTTGCATATTTGAGTGTTATTTTCCATTCATAGTATATCAGAATGGATAGAGTATGACAATAGAACTTTAATTTGTTTTTATTTTATGCTATCTAGTAATGCAGATGATTCTAGCTGAAGTTTATATTTTAAATTTAGACATGCACAGCAACATCGTAAGACAATATTTTCTGAGATAGACCCAACCTGGGACCCAAATTGGTGAAGGTGTCACCGAGTTTGGACATTAGGGTGTGATATATAAAATCTATCCATTTGAAAATATAATGAGATTATGTCTGCACTTCAAAGACCAGACTTACACTCCATATTTAATGGAGAGTTCCTAGAACTTAATCAGTTACCTTCACCACAGTCATTCTCACAACTGGTACAAATGTGAGCAGACATATTCACCTGTTCTGTGTCTATGCGGTCTCATGGCATCTTCCCTCTAAGCATCTATGAAAAGCCACATTCACTTGGGAGCTCACTTGAAAGTGAATCCAGAAGCTGGACTACTGAAAAGTCTGGCAGCTGTTTTCCTCAGAAGCTGCTTGGAAACAGGGTGCCAACTGAAATTGGATTTCTACTGTCTTTTGACAAACTTTTCTGTTTTCTGTTTCTCCTCTGTTATCCTGGAGGAGAAGAGAAAGATGGCTGGAGACAGATGCTCACTCATGTTTAGCTCACCAGCCTTTTCCATTCGATTCTTTTGAGGGGGTAACTCAGAAATGGTACCCTTGCTACAGACAACTCCAGTAGTCTGTCTTCTGTTAGAAATTGCTTCATGTATTTATTCCTGACATAGTTATGAGAATAATATATTTTCTGATCTTCTCACCCTGCATTACGTAAAAGCTGGCAGCTTCAGAAAAAAATACAGTCCTGGCTTGGTTGAAGATCTTCAGAGCTCTGGATGCAAGTGCAATCCAGAAGCTGGCTTTGAGGTCTATCTTGTCCAGTGCTTAGGGTGACTTTGGCAGATGGCAGAAAAAAATTGGAAGCACTCATCCTATTGCTACCAGGTACTGGCAAATAATAGCTCAAGACAAGCCATGCCTCACAGAAGCTGCCTGTGGCTTGTGTTTGACCTGCCTTTAATGGGGTTTCAAGTACTCTTAGAATAAATAGAATCTTTTTAGCACTGATGCGGATGCATTTGGATAAAGTCAAAAGGTGCCATATAGGCCTGCAAGGTAAGACATAAGGACGGTTCAGCAGGAGAAATATGAGCTCAGGTGAATATTACTGTGGCCTATAGCTCAAACTTTTCATAGAATGAGCCTCAGATATTAACAAAACAGTATAATGACAATTATTCCCTTAATTTTGTGTGTATTTTACTCATAATTGTAGCATTTGTGTGAAATACCATATGAAATATGTATGTACTTCCTAAAAATAGAAAAGCCATATTTATTCAAATCACAGGAATTTTGCATTCCTTTCAGGATGGTGGGGTTTTATTGCAAGTGATATTGATCTAAGTTGCATACAGTCGATGCTACTATCAGCTAGAAAACAAATTTGAGTAAAAGATTACTTTATCAATGCTTACTGAAAGTTATTTTGCAAATGTCTATCCTTGTAGCAGCCATATTTGATAATTAATGCATGCAAGTCTGAAAATACAGAAAGGACAGTTCATGGAAGTATCCTAAAACACTTACTCTCTCTTTGCTCCATAATGACAATTAAGCTGCAATATTTACATATATAACAGAGTATACGTCAATATTTTGAAAACCACATCTTCAGTATTTATAAAAACTTGTGATTTTGTCATCAAAAAGTATAGGTGTACCAGCTTCTGATGCACTGAAGAAGAAAGTGTACAGATTTTGCATTCTATGTTACTTCTAATAAATAGATTGCTTAGTTTATTGAGGAACATTTAAGGACAGAGGAAATGAATAAGCATGAAGTACAGCTGGTATATTAAAAGGGAACCTACATGACAACAGTCAAATACCCTGCAGCAAAGGGGTTTAATAAAACAAATAGAAAAAGCACCAGGATGCTTTCTTTATTGCAGCATTTCCAAAGTGTAATAAAGAAACCAAACATACAACAAACAAAGCAAGCTAAAATACTGATCCTACATTATTGGACTGTTAATAAATCATACTGATGGCCCGCTGTTAAGTGAAATAGTTTTGTGAACAGTAAGTAACAAATATGGAAACCCATCTAAAATAGTTGATGCAGATCCCATTGAAGATAATGCCTTCCAGGAAGTAATCATCATAAAATTATGGGGGGAAAAAAAAAAAAAAAAAAAAAAAAATCAAACTAATTTGATGGCCTATTTGATGCAGCTGCTGGGGAACCTAAACAGCCGACTAGCCCTTGTGTTTACTACTCTGTGCGGGGTTCACCACCATCAATAAACTGAGTGTGAATTCTGGATAATGGTCTTTATCAGTCCAGTATTACCCCCTGCATTATTGAGGGCTTGACCCATCCCACACTAAATTAAAAAACAAACAAAAAAAAACCCAAACAAAACCTCTTAGGACTTGACTCTACAGAAGCTTCTTGCAACTCCACGAGCAGTATATCCCCCGCTGACTACAGAATCCTGGAGGGAGTATGGGCGGTTCCCAGCTCAGCTGCAGAGAGCTGCATGTTTGCCTGCTGGGCTGTACCTGGAGCTCAGGCTTTTCAGAGTGCTACTAGGGGACCATGCTGCATGTGTGGAGGGAGCCAAGACTTTCTAATGTGGTTGAGACTTATGTGGATGCATAATAAATGAGCAGCTGAGCTGAGAATTGAATTCTCTAAAACCTACCTCTTAATCCCATTCTTTAATCAGTATAATATAGTAAAAATATCCCTCTTCATAGGTACAGGCGAAATCTGTTTTCAGTATTATGTCAGAAACTCTTATAATCCATGGACACATGGATAGTTTACAAATCTAAAATTTTGCTTGACATTCAATCCTTTCCAGGATTTTAAATTAATTCAAATGCATTTGCACAAATGTCTCTGATGGAGACTTTCTCAGAATGCTCACTGCTACAGGTTTGGCTATTAAAAGATACATTTCTGTGTTAAACAAAGTTGTCTTCCCTATTAAAATTGACAGCCAGGCCCATATGTTCCATAAAATAATGGAAGGGGTCACTGTGAACAGTATTGCAATGAATCCCAAAGTTCTCATAATCATTCAGAGTGTGCTCTTGTAGTAAATTCACTGGAACCTTTCAAAGAATATTGCTTTGCAGCTCAGTATTACCTCTCACTAGCACAAAGAGAGAAAGCCAGCCAAAACCAAATTCCATCCATGTTTTCTTCTACTGGATTCCAAATACATGCATCTGCTTGCTTGCCACTTCATGAAGAAAGCAACAGCTCTGCGGGGACAGCTTAGGAACATGCATTCTGACTGCCCCAGTATTTCTTGGGTTTAGCAGTGCATTGGCTGTACTTCAGAGTCCCAGCAATGCCTTGCAGTATCAGCACAAGTACCGCCCTAACCTGACAGTGCCAAGTCACCCACTACCATCCTGCCTGGTTGTAACAAGCCCTTGGCAGCAAATACAGCATGCTGTGAATCATGCTGGTCTGACAAGGGGAAGAAGCATCCAGATCAAAGCTTCCTAAGGGGTTTTGGTTGAGCAGGCATTTTGGGAGCACATGCCAGCCACGAACAGAGTGGATGGCTCTCCACATAGGATGGTTGGAACCACAGGATATTCATAATGTTGATAGCTATTTTCAGTATAAAAGATAGGTTCTCAAAATAAAGACCACCCAGGTTTATGAGGTTGAAAAGACACAGACACTTTACAATGTATTGAGAGTTTTCTCACTATGAGACTTAATGCAAGGTAGCAAATCCATTCCCCTCCACTGGAATTAATGTCCTCATGTTATTTGATTATGAGCAAAATGACGTAAAGTTAATAGATCTGAGATAAAGCAACAATGGGCTTACAAGGAAGTGTCCACTGAATTACATGCACTGAAGATCACTTCCAATATCTGTTCCCTTGCTTAACATTAAGTAGCAATTGGATAAAACACGTTAAAGTTAAAGCCTCTCTGTCTTTGCAAGAAATTCTTCTGGGCAGCAAAAGTCCAACATAGACTTAACCACTTAACATAAAGCCATGTGAGAGGTAGGACTCACCCCTGTTCTCAGAAGAAGCTTATTCTCCAAGCATATCACATAGCTCAAGCTGGGTTCAGGATTCCACTTCAGAGGCCAGGCACCTTAAGATATTATTGGATGTGGTCCTTAATATCTCAAAAACAACAACAAAAACACCCAAACCAAAACACTACTTCATGTATTGTGCATCTTTGTAATATTTCATTTAGTTTCCTCACTTTTAGCTTATCTCATCTTTTCTCATAAGCTAAACACAACTTTCCCCCTGTTCTCACCTAATATCAAAGGTTGCCTAATGCTATTAGAACAGGTTTCAGGAAACACTGAAGTATTTTTTATCTGCAAGAAAAACTAGCTGCTGTTGAAAAGCCTCATCAACCTGGGATCATTGCTATTCATTTTTTTTTCCCTAGGCATTATGTAAACATAATAAATTGCTTTGCTTCATTGTCATCGGTTTTGCTTTTCATACACTGAATTAGCATAAGATTTCGCTTATGGATAGAATTTGCATGGTAGCTTAGAAGTGAAAATGCTCCTTTCCATTCATATGCAAATGAGGCTATCGTCTTGTTGTCATCTATAGTTGAACTGTTTGTTGAGTCTTCAAGAAGTTATTTCCTAAAATGTGTGGCAGGATTTTACTTAAGAGTCTCCATCTCACCAGTCTTTTTTGCTGATTTATTCTAACACAAACTTTACCCAGACTTGCCTACTAAGAGAGTTGATGTTTTGCTGGAAATTTTTTTTTTGCTTATTGCTACTCTAAGCAAAGGCAGTCAGGTGCAGAATACTGCATTACCAGTTGCTATTTGTAGCTGCTCATTATCTCCTTTATGTCTCTTTCACTGCATTTGAAAAATCCCTATTGCTTCCTTTTTCCTTTCCACCTTTTCAAGTAGAGAGGTGGTGATGATCCTTTTTCTCCCCAGCCTGAGAAGAGTTTAGCCTGCATCTTTCCAGCTTGATATCTTCAGTAAAATATTAGCAAAACCAGAAATTCCTTCAGATTCTCTTTCCCAGATCCACTCTTAAACACCTACCCAAAATAAGCATAGGTATACTTCTACTGTGTATTTGTTATAGACATACGTAACCTACTGTGCAACTTAATTCAGTCTTCTTACTTTTTAAACATTGTTCTGTAATAGTATTGTAGGTGGAATTTTGTTTTTGCTACCAATACCAAACTATTTGGGATAGTTCCAGTTCCTCCACTGACAACAGTTAATTTTCTTCTCAATAATCTCTCAGCTGAGACTTCCATTCTATTTACTTACCCACTGAAAGAGCTGCTAAATTTCCTATTCTCTTTTCATTGGACAATTATCTTCCAGCATCTTAGATAATCAAGAGCCTGTTGCAGCCCAGACATATTAAAACTCAGCAAGTTATTGTAGCCAGTGCTATGTGATTATAGTATTTTAACAGCTAGTGCATTTCTTTTGTGCATGAACTCTTAAATATAACAAAGGCCCATTGTTTTCAATGTGGGAACGCAAATCATTTTTAAAATGTGATTAATTGTGTAAGTATGGACCTTTTAAGCACGTGTGGTAAGCCCTGTGCTATGGGAATGACACTTACTGCTCTCTCAGCATGAGCCTGATGAAGTAAACAAAAAAGTTAAAATACAGCCTATAGCCACCCTGGCATTCATTAACATAGCATAGAAAGCAGAAACTAGTCACATTTTATATAAAAAGACTAAAAATCTGTGTCTACTTACATTAACATTAGTCAATTGGTGGGTGCCAACTATGCACATAGCATGTTTTATTTATAGGTCTATATAGTAGTCAAAAACATTCTATCATGGAAATGTGTTATTCATTAATTCATATTTTGCTCAGCTCCACTTCTTGAACCCATCCAGGTGTTTTTTAAACGATGAAGGAGGGTAATTTAATACCAAAAAGCATTCACATTCACCCTATTTTTTAGTTCCATGTAACTAAATATTTCTCCTGATTTTGTCTATTATTTATTTTTAATTAGTTCACATATACTGCAAACGTCTGTAATTTCATTACAAAGTTCTGTGCAATGGTAAAAATAAAGGCAGAATACATAGTCAGCTTACTGAATGGAGTATTTAAATAAACTTTTTCTCAAATATCCATTCTTTACATCATTTAGAATAGTAAATGCTTCTGTAGATACACGCTTCTGATGCCTAAATGGTTTTTAAAAATATTTTTATCCCACTGTTTCAATGCTCTGTATGAAGTTTATTCACACATTTCAGAGCATAGATCACATCCAACAACCTCAGCAAATCCAGGAACATGCAATGTATGTGTGCTTTCTCTAAAGAGGCTTTATAGGTTTTCCGTGATTGAACCTATGAGGTCTAAATCGGTTTACAGAAGAAAAACAAAGCCCTTTTCTTGTTGGCTTTATCTTCTTTGTGAACTTGACATAATCAAATTTTAATCAGGAGGAAAAATTAAAACTAATGTAAGATATGAGCAGATATATCAAAGCCAAAATGCTGCCAGTTACTGCATATTACCGCATTTATCACGCGAATCATCATATAGGTCACTTGTAAGCAGCAAAGCAATTTTTTCAATTAGGAAATAATTATGTATTTTCACTAGCATCCTTTACATAGAAAAATGTTTTTTTAAGTGAGACAATTTTTTCTATTCAATTTAAAAATTTTTTTTTAATTTTTTTTTTTTTTTTTTTAAGCAAATGACCAGGCTGTCACTTATCTTCTGCAAGTTTCAGCTTTCAGATACAACTAGACTGAAAAATGATGTTTTTCCTCTTTTATGGAAACTATAAATTCTCAGCCATTTACAATATCCTTCCTGAAGTTCACAGCCCCAGATAAACATGTTCTGTTTAGTGGAATGGTACAACAATTTGGAAAGGTTTCATGTAGAGCCAACATTTCTTGATCTTCTCTGTAGTCTTTCCAAAAGGATTTGGAGTTAACCAAGCATTTGAAAGGATAACTAGAACAAGTCGAGTTATGCAAATTCCTGTTTAAAAAGTTCAATATTGTATTTCACAGTTTCACTTTAGAAATCTCCAGCAGAAGTTTCACACATCTATTTCTTGTATGATTCTTGGGGAAAAAATAAATCAGATTGAGTTTAACACTCTTTATTTCATCAGGCTACATGAGATTAAGGGCTCATCTCTTCAGATTTATCCAATTGTAGCAGCATTAATGTTACAGTGATACTGTTCCTTAGCCCAGAGTCTTTAGATGGGAAAATTTCATATGCTCACATATTTGGAAGTGCAAACAACATTAGGGTCATACTCTATGGAATGAAATTAGAACGGGTATGAGAAACTTGTTGATCAGACAGAGGTACAACTGAAGAAAGTCTGAGTTTAGATAGAAACTACCTTGGATGAAGTTTTCTTATTAAAAGTCTTTAATCTTGGCTTTAACAACTGCCTGAAATCCAGAATGAAGGTCTCTCTGCTGCTTCAGTAAAAAGCAGCCTTTCTTTAACAGCATTTCCCAATTAAAAAAATAGCGGTCATAGATGTTTGCCAAACACTGACCTTACAAGTCATGAGAAAACTTCAGAACTAACATGCATTTTAAGCAGAGATTTGGTATCCATATCCAAAAGAATGTTGTTACACATCCTACATTTTGCTGTATTCACGTCCACATGCATTATATCCTTAATTGAACTGAGCCTCTTTCTAATGCAGTTTAGGACATCTGGAAGTCCCTTCAGGTGTCTGGCATCTTAAATGTAGACAGTGTAATCTTAGAACACTTGGCAGCAAGAAATTTAGCACAAAGCAGAGCCACTTTCACTGAGTAGAATAATTTAGAAAAATCATTTGCATGATTAGTGCTTAATAGTGATTAAAGCACTTCCCTAGGATGTAACAGACTTGATTTCAGCTCCTTTACACGTGCAAAGGCATCTAGACATCCTTCTTTCAGTAGGAAGAGAAAGTCAATCTTGTAGTATTAAAAAAATTGCATAGTTTTGCTGCAAAATTTGTGCCAGAGCCAGTAAGTGAGAAAGAAAACCAAAGTAAGTATGCTTCTTTTACTTATTACTGAACATCACTGCATATTATTGAAGAAGGAGCAGACTGTTGACAGTGTTTTATGTTCTCAGTATTCTTGAGACATTTTTTGAAATTAAAGTATTTCTGTATTCTTTTAAAACAATTGCTTTTCAAACACCATTGTGTAAGTCTACTTAACACCTGATGGTAAGGACAAGATTTTTCTTCCTATAGGAGCCAATTCTCATAGTCCTAGACATATGCAAAAGCAGAAGTCTTTTTGCACAGAAAAGTTGAGGATAATATAGCATTTTTTCCTGACTTGAAATTTAATTTTGAAACTAAGGCAAATGAGCCTTATATTAGTTCAGTATTTTTTCCAATAAGCAAAAATACAGAAATAACAAGTGGAAATTAAAGATACGCATGCGATTACTCCATCTGAGATCAAAGTAAAGTATAACTGTTTTGATTTCCTACATAGTCTTGAGATAATCTCTTGTGAAGCTTCACAAGAGAATAAAGATGATGATACTGAAGTGAGTAAACTTCTAGAAGCCATTTAAACCCTGTCTTCAGGGAAACAATGACTCATGTACCCAAGGAGCATCCATATAAGATAGTTACATCATTAGGCATTTTACCTGATGGTAAATGGCATTTGCTGGTGATGCTGTATCCTCTATAATGTACACATAACCTATTAAGTTGCAGGTATTTTTCAAGTCCTACCACAGTGATGCTGAAGACTCTTCCAGTTCAGTTTCTGATTGTTTACAATCTCCTGCTGTGTCTGCAATATGCTTGAATTGTACTTAAAACACATAAATCTGCCTTCAAAGGCAGCTTGGGAGGCAGAAGTGTGGCTAGGGAATTTTAAATGGAAGGGACAAGTAACAGCTACAAAGAACTGAGTTTTTAGTAGTAGGTGTTGCAGTTTGTTCCAATTACAGCACACACTAGAGTGTGAAATGTTCATGCCAGTCTAGTAAAAAGAAAAAGTACACGCAATGCTGAAATTAACACCTTTGTAATTACAGACAAGTTTCTTTACTACCCAGCAAGCACAGCTGAGGTGGCTTTGGATAAATGCAAGCAATAGTTGCGCAACAGGCAGTGTGACATTTTTTCAATCCAACTAGGTAATGGGAACCTTCTTTGGCAGCTGTATAAAACCATTTGCATTTTCAAGCAGAATTCAAGAGTGTACTACATCCAGTAGACGTAGATTCACTACATTCATACCTAACTGAAAAATCAGACAAAAGGTTTTTTTTTTTTTTTCTTCAGTTAAATGACTTGCATTCACCTTGTTTCCCCTCATGTGCTGTTAACAATCACAAAACTACACATTTGGCATTACTCAATATAATTTATATCTCCTTCTGCAATCAAGCCAGAAACTGGCCATCATAGAGGCAAACATGCCTTTCATTTACATTGAGTGAACCGTCTTAGGACATGGCAGAATGAATAGTTGGATATTCCCCAATAATCATAGTCCCTTACTATTCACACACATTCTTGGTGACTCATCCAGGAAAATATCATTGAGTGTGTCTTAATTTTATTCATGTTTCCACTATAACTCTGCAGAGACTTCTTAGTGCTTGTAAGATTATTTTAGTTAGCTTCACTTGCCAAACAGATCTTTCTCCACTTTATTATATCATCATTATTATTTCTACTATATAGGAAGTATATTGCCACATATCATATATCAAAACATTACTAATGCCATTAAGACAATGCCAAGACTAGTCACATGATATGCAGAGAGCTGCAAGCACTAGCTGACCAGTTTCTGTGAAACTTGTGTTGTATGTGATGCCAAAGCTAAAAACAGACTTCCCATCCAGGACAGAAGAAGTCCCTCTGTTCTAAAATAAATCCTGAGAAGCAGATATTCACATGTAGTTCTTTTCAAGAGCAAGATAATATAGTTCGAATGCATTTAAAATTTTTTTAACCTCAGAATAAATGCTTCTGTAGAAGGTATAAGTTGACAAGATTGAAAAAGCTGGCTGCAGAAATGTTTTTACACAAGCTTTTCACTTTTTAGGGTTTTTTTTTTTTTTTTTTTTTTTTTCCATAAGGGAAAGGAAAGCAGTACTGCTCAAAGGACAAAAATAATGTTACAGTCAACCTTAATTCTTTCTTTTGCTAACATCTTAAACCTTGCCTCTGCAACCTCATCATTCATTTGACAAGGCATCTGCCTGCAATAGAATGAAAAGCTTCACAACAAGCCTTTCTTCTGTCTCACTCCATCCAGCTATACCCATCTGCTTGAGCAAGTAATTTGGGTACAGTTTTGGTCTTTACTGCTGACTTTCTTGTTTGTGCCAAAAGGAAAATGCTAAAACAATTCAAATATTTTAATATCTTATGCTTTCTTGTCTCTGTTTAAAACTTTATGGTGATCACAATGCACTACTTATTACGCACACAATGTACGTTCAAATCTTAGTGCTGGTTTTCACTATTAATAGCAGCCTGAATAAAATAGCCTAATAAGAATTAGAGCTGCCTTCCATTACTGCAGTCCATGTTGCTTTTCATTTGTATATCTTAGCAGAAAATATAGTGTATCTAGTCACCATAGGAACACATTCCCCATCTGCTGTATTATCACATTTTTTCCTCTTGACTTCTGTAGATTGCAGTCCTCTCTACTATGTTGTCTAGATATGTAGGGGCCAATTTCCTCCCCATCTAAGAGGAGTTATTACAGACATGAAAGCAGCCTGATTTCTTAACTCTTGAAATACCATGACTTTTCATATACACAACATTTTCAACAGTAGACTTGCAAACCAATTCCTCCCTTTCTGGCTTTTCCATCAACATTGCTTTTGGAGAAACTTGGTTGGGAAACCTGTCAAATACTTTTCAAGGGGAAAAAAAGAGCAGCTCCTGCTTGCAAAAGTATATGTGCCATTATGCATCATGAGCTCCTCTCCGATCAAGGCATATGGTGCAGTGTCAAACTGCTGCAGAGCAATGGGGAAGTTTCCTAAAAATCCATATGAAAGCCCATATGAAAGCATGGGAACTAGGGAGAACCACTCAAATTCCTTTGAGGCACAATAGTCCAATGCAGATTAATGTTGAACTGACTTCAAACATAGAGTTTGGGTTCAGTTCAAGAAAATAAAACACTTCGATTTATTAGGGCAAAACTAAACATAGACATTTCCAAATTGAATTATTTTGGAACATTTCATTCCAAGACAAAATTGTGATATTACAACTTTTTGTTTGTTTTCTGGAGGAAAATAATGTTGAATACTGTCGTCCCCCCCCCCCCCCCCATGGGATCTTTTCTGTTCCAAGTACAGAGAAAATAGCTTGCTTCTACAAAACAACAAAATTATTCAAATTCAATAATATCTGTGTATTGTACCCAGTACTTTCGCTGCCAGCACTATTTTTTTTTCCCAATGAAAAAAAAAAGTGGGAATTAGCGTACTTACGCAGAAGCAAGTGAAAACATTTCTTTTTTTTTTTTTAAGTTACTGAAGAGTAAAAAAGATGCACACCATGAAAAAAAGTAAATTTGATGAATTTAAAAATTGAAATGTTACAAAATTTTTAAATGAAGACAATATAAATATGGGACTAAATATACTTCTTTGGACTTGTATTTTTTGTTTAATCAGGTTTTAGACTGCTAGTAACCCAGTAGGATTAGGAACAGAGAAACACTGGCCTGAACTTTCTCTGATTTAACATTAGCTTCTACCATCATGGGTTTTTATGTTTGTGTATATTTCTCCTCACAGATACATCAAACTGGATATTAAATCTTTTAAAGTTTTTGCTCCTAGTAGCCCAAATTGGATAGTAATCTTTTCTGCTATAAACTTAGCAGAAAGTAACAACTTATTTATTACTTATGTTCATGAAATATTGTTGTAATTATATTCTTTCATCAGAACATTTTTCTTTCTCTGGTCTTCACCTTCCTGACAAATGAATAATTTATTCAAAATCTCCAGCACTTGACATTACTGAGCATTTTACTTATCCACTATCCATTTTATTTTGCTTTTGAGTCCCTATCCCCATTCAGATGTTTTGCTCTTGCTCCCATGTTCAGCATGAGTCTCCCTAGAGAAATCTTGAAGAAGCAGCTGGTCAGCCTTGCACCATGTCTTAATCGCTTTTAAACTCTATGCTCTATCTTATTGTCTCTTTTATTTTCTTAATGCTGAACAACATTTCATAGTGAACTAGCTATGAGCAGAACCTAATAATCTGTAGAACAGATAAGGCTAACACTTGTAAAACTACTCAGAAGCCTTTGGAAGTTACACTTTCTTAATTTTTAACAGTCTTGAACATCTTGGGCATAAGGTCAGTGTCACCTAGTTTAATTTAGGAGTACATTTTTGAAGCAAATTCATCACTGCCAAATAGTACTTCAGTTTACACAACTACACAGTCTTGGAGGACAGAGAACTATATCCTGAAACTGGAAGTGCTTAGGCAACTGACTTCTAGCAGCTAGTGGCGATTCTGCCCCAGAATCAGACTAGCATGAAACAGTGAGGTGCTCTGAAGGATGCTGCTCATGTTCTGTTGTCAGCGCACATCCACTTCTACTAGGCCATGCTAACTGCTAACAAAGACACAGCCTCTGCAGAGAAAGATGATAGCAGACAACCAGTTCTAAATCATCCAAAAAAGGGGGACAGTCATAACACAGTTAAAGAAAGGCTTACTAACCTTCTCTAAAAATCAGGGCTCAATAAATACTCCAAAAGAAGGAATCCCCAGGTAGAGCTCTTTCCCAGCCAGCCCTTAAA
>NW_024962264.1:23329283-23392144 GCF_019238085.1 Lagopus leucura
TTGCTATCTTACAAACTGTACAGATTTAATTGTAATCTAATAAGGTGTAACAAAAGGTGTGGTCAGTTCTTTTCAAGGTTAAAACCTTGGGAAGAGGTTTTTTGCCCAGTTTTCCCAAAACAGGCTTGCTATTTAAATTCTTTGGTCCATGGGCCCAAACGAGTGGCTAAAGAACTTCCAAGCTTATAGATCTTCAAATTATTCATGTGTATTTGTTAGTTCAGTTGATTTCAATCATAATATCAAGACCTTTTGTGTTTTGTGTGCCTGTTAAAATCATAACATAGAATATTTTTCTCTAATTTGTGCACAACTTTGGTAAGACTAGTGTGCAAGGAATGACTCTTCTAATGTAAGCTGGTGTTGACTTGGTCCACTCTTTGAACACGTGATTTTATAGTGCCAAAGTGCATCATCCATGACACAGCCCATGAGCCTTAAGGTTTTTTGTTCCCTACAGTATGCTTCTTATGCCAATACCTAGCTCAACAATAATGGAGGCTGACAATAGTAAACAGTGGTGTCAAAATGGAAAATCTCTTCCTCTCACTCTTTTAAAAAGGTCAACAACCCTTCCTCGGGCCAGAGATTGAATAAAAAAATAGTAGAAGGCACATAGGCAGGAAAAGTTTGTTTGTCAGCTGTGTCTGACTGTCTTGTCTGTCCACATTAGTGCTTGTTGAATGGTTTACGCTGAAGTTTACCGTTTCGTTTTTACTCTCTTTGAAGTCAATTAAGAAGTGAAGTTGGTGGGGCCTGAGGTCTGTGGGAGCATCGTGCTCAGTCCCTATCTGTTGCGTAGCTGATTTCCTACTGCCTGTGTATATTGCAATTATCCTTGTTTCTATAATTACATTATACAATCATCAACTGTCCAGTACAAGATCCTTATTAGGTTAATAGCAGAACTTAAAGGGGTCAGGGTGCCCTTTTGGCAAGTTTCACACAAACTGTGCTTTTGTGGAAAAAAATAATTTAAAATAGCTATATGAATGATAATTAAATAGCCACCCTAAAGCCTGCTATGCTCAGCTTGCAGCTGTGATCTAGATAGCACTGCTCTACTGGATTTCTTCCATAATTCTTTTCTTTTGCTCTTGATAGCAGTGTCATTGCTCTCAATTGGAATAAATTATTAAACTTATATAGCAAATGAAACTTCATTGCAGAACTGTCCTAAATAATGTGAATAGAAGTCTGTCCAACCACAGGCCTCTTGAATAATACTGTCTACAACCTTTTAAAGTGTTAAATATGTAAACAATGGCTCAACTGCAGTTACAATGTGAAGATTTAATTTTTAACTACAGAGCATTTTTACAGAATTTGCAGGAGCAATCAGAACTGTGAGAGGCTGCTAAGGTGGCATGGGTTTTGATTTAGGGAATATATTACTTCCTCATTTCTTACTTTTTTAAGATAGATGTGACAAAAATTGTCAAGTGAAGATTTTTCTGATGTTTACACAGTGTTCTTCCATCAATGACATAAATGCAATATTGAAAGGGCAATAGTTGCATTAAATATCCGATAAAATAAAGGAAGCTATTCAGTCTAATGGAAAAGAATAGTAATGTCCACATTGTTCTCTTACCTGCTTCTTCTCTTTCTACAAGTTTGTTTTTATTTTTATTTTTTCACAGTATTGTTTTTTTTCTTTTTTTCCCCACCGACTCTAGACTGGCATAGTTCAAGTGCTATCTGCAATTTTTTGAGCTTCCAGCTTTTCTACCTGGCCCAGGATTTAGTCTTGTAATTGCTGGGAATTTTTGAAGTTAGATTACTTTGTGGTCTCCAGATCACTGCCAAAGAAAATAAAGATCATAGTGACAAGAGGTGAAAAATCAAGATAGAAATACAATAAATCTACCCTTAGACAAAGCCTAGAGTATGCGGTTTTAGAGAAGAAAAAGGAAATGTACTGAGCTCATATGGAAAATGTTAGTAGAAGGCAATGAAGAATTTGTTTTTCTCCTATGTTCACAGCTTAAGTAATGAGCTTCTTATAATACAGCAAAGAAAGAAATAAAACCAACAAAAAAGTAAAGAATAAAATTTGAAGACATATGCTTAAGAAGAAACTGAGAAATACTTGCAGCTTTTATAACTTATACTTTTCTATTTTACACTGAAATATGTTTGGGAATATGTTGTCACTATCATTGGATGGAAAAAAGACCTGCAAAATAGAATTTTTGTGAAGGAATGCCATTAGAGATGTTCCTATGTACAAAATCAAAATTGAATATGCCTTTTTGGATTGTTGAAAAAAATCCCTTTTTTTTTTTTTTAAGTCAGTTTTGTATTTAATTTCACTTACACAAAGCCTATTGTACCTCACAGGACTTGTAGAAATGGTAGTGTGGATTTTCCTGTTTCCTCCTCAGTTAAATAGATTGGTAGAGTAGAAAAACCACTCATGCTCATGGCATTCATATGTCTTCCCAAAGGCTTCATAAGCCATGATATTTCTCCTAAGTCAAACAGCGCTGCCAAACTTGCCTTACAGGTCCTAAAAAGAAACAAAAAGCTTTCTTTTTTAAGAGAGCTTGTGAGCATTCTGACACATGGCCTACTTCTGGTGTGACAGATGTCTCACATTTTGTCAGTGTTTAACACAGGTGATTCAAATCCATATGCGTTGCCTCCCAGGTACATTGCAGGAGTTATTTGGACATAATACCAATTGTTCTGTGGCAGGCTATGTACACTGCATTTATTCAATAACATAACATTTCATTTATGTCTATAGTTTGATGAGGTTGGAATTTTAAAAGTTATCACTTTAGATCAAAACTAGAGAATGCAGAGGAGTTCAAATACAGTGAGAAAAGTTTCACATTGAAATTCACCAACAGAGAAATGAAATAAGCCCTTCTTAGTTACTTTGGGTTCTGGATCCATTCCAATGGACTTTATAACATGAACTGACTTCAACTATTTGAGTTATACAAAATAATTTCTTCAGTCAACATTGGAAATAGTTTATTGTTAAAGACAACAAGTCACAACAAGAACAAGCAGCTGAAATTTTCAAATGAGATTTCCAGATAAGTGGGTATATCAGAATTGGCAAGATGAATTTCTTTCCTTTTACAAAAGCACCAAAAGGCCAGGAAATCTCAAATAACTGTAAATGAACTCTGAACACTGCTCTGAAATCTTATCTAAAAATTGGCATCGTCATTAGTATGCCTATAGTCTTTCAAATCCTCCTGGGAAAAAGTCTACCACCGGAAATGTCAGCATTATTTATGTGTCCTTTTCCAATTTCTAATAGAAGAACTGTATCAGCTGTTAGGCATGACATTGATATGTACCAGAAAACAAGATAATATTGCCATTTATTTTATAAAACATCAAACAAGTGTAGGCAATTTGGGTGAAATATTTGTGCAAAAATGGTTTTATGTTTTACACTGAAACTTTTCCACTTGTTCCTAAATTGTTTTCTTAGATGTGTGTCTTCAAATTGGAAAAGATGAGAATAAGTAGAATATAATCTGTGGCTTTTTTGAGGCTGATTAATAGTGGCATATTAAATTAAGTTTTATACCTGTGCAATTTCTTGGTATGAAAGATTATTCTATTATTATCTTATTCAATGGATTTGAATTTAGTTTTGAATGTCTTTGCTAAATTAAATTTGATTCTTAATGGCATACTGTGGGCAGGATTCAAAAATTAGGCTCTCTACTGCTTTGGCCAAAACAAGGTCCACAAGGAAAGACACATAGTACCATCTTAAGTCTAACAACAAAAAATCTGACAAAATATCTTATAGTTGACCATTAAGTTATAATGTCTTTGTTTCCAGCAACTATCAAAATAAGCATTTGATGAGTTATTGAAGTTCACTGTCTGGTCAGCAACAGGATTATTATGAAATTCATTATTAATAATACATTGTAAATATTATGACTACTAGAAAGGATAGACATATTGCACTGTCAGGCTTGTGGGAGAAGATGTACGCGCTTCCTGAAGATATTTTCTGACCTGAAACCAGAAGTTACTCAATCTAGTCTCAATCATAGCATGCTCATTCTAGTGTCACATCTAAGTAAAGATTTCTCCCTAGGGAAGTAAGTAAAATAATCCCAAACAAAATAACTGCTGAAATTAATGAATATGACATAGGATAACTTTTGAACTTCATAGTAAAAATAATAAGCAGCACACTAACCTAGTGCACAAACCTAGCAAAGCTGTTCATTACTTATCCAGGACCAGCTGGTTTAATTGAAGATTTCATGCTTACTTTACAAAAAAAAGGCTTTCAAACCATACAGTTTTATAGTGGTAGGAGGCTTGGAGTTGTATGGAGAGATACAAGTAAGATCCTCAAAATTGTCTGAAAAAGGAACTTAATAGAAGTTAATACCTGATACAGATACTTCTCCCTGTTCTTCCTGTAAGTAGAAATATTTATTTACATTTCTTAAAACTATTATTGGCAATTTAAATCTATGTGGACTCAGAAATAGTTACGTTTATATAGCTACCATTTTTACAAAAGCAGTGCTCCATGAATCTCTGCTTTCAAGCAATTTGGCATCGTGTGACTGTTTCAATATGTAGGAGTCATGACACGAGCCAGGAAGTTTATTAAAACATTCTCAGTGTTTTGTTTCGCCTGGTATAATTCAGGGCATTATAAGCAGGCTAAAAGAAGAAGTTCTTTATAGGACTGCTGTTCTCCCTGTATGTTAGAGGTATATATCCATGGCAATTTTTTCCCCCAAGATATGTTTGAAAAAGTATCTGAGTAATTGCACCATTATGCCAGTAAAGGCGCTGCTTCTGGTTAGTAGAGTTTAAAATACAGTTCAATGTTTAAATAAGTATTCTCTTTGGCTGCTATACATCAATTAGAAAGAAGTGAATTGTTGGAATGGCTCAGCGACAAATCCAGTCTTAGTCAGCAAGGTCTCTCCCTGAGGATTGTTTGCGAAGGTTAGAAACTTCTGTTCACACCCGGGAACAACATAGCTCAACACATGTAGAAAATAAACAGACCCTCCAGCTTCAGCCCAGTCCCATGACCCCTGTGTATAGAGCTTAACCTTCCAAAATGCATTCAACTTCGTGGGGTCTCTGGAGGAGGGATGAAGATGACTTGTTCATTGGAAAATGCCACCGTTACCAAAGAAATCTTGTGTGAGACAATATCCTGATGCAAACGTTTACCTCTTTGAGATATACCTGTGCAATTTAATGTCAGAGAGCAAGAAATAACACTCCCTTTGGGGAAACTGTTATCATCCATCAAGTGATAATTGTTCGATCACTTCTGATAGAGAGTTGCAGTACTATATATTATATATTTCTATAGTACTATACTAGTATATATATATATATACTATACTATACTAGTATATATATATACTAGTATATAATATATAGTACTAGTACTATATATTATATATTTCTGAAGTATACTTCAGAAATTTAAAGTGGGATGAAATGTGTCAAGAAGCATACTCAGCAATTTTGAAATATTTTATTACAAGACTCAATTAGAAATTGCAAAATTATTTATTCGGAACTCTAAACAATTTGAATTAGAAGACAAAATTTATTTTTTTTGTGTAGCAAGGGATGGCAACCCACACCTGAGATGCAGAACTGATAGATAGGAGTGTCATTTTTACCACCAGAGACCTGAGTTGAAATTTCCACTAGGGGATACCTTTATAGATCTCATTTTAGTATATTATAGACATATCATTACAAAACCATCAAATGCAATTTGGCACAGCATGATACTTAAGTGGTGGCCTGAAATTAACAGACTGAATTACCCTCTACAGGCAGCTGAGGTTATTTATAAATTGGAATTCAGATAAGTAAGTGAAGTGCCTTACTGAACTCTGTATTTTTGTATTCCCAATCTCTGTCTTCCCTGCTTTGAAATACACTCATCCTGTATGTGAACTTCCAGAATATTTACCACTTAAAATGGGAGCAAATCATGCTGTACTAGGCACTCACAAGAGATAGTGCTTTTGCATTTGTAAATAGTCTTGTAAAAATTTTAATTAAAAGAACTACATCTTGGCATCTGTGAGGTCTAGTGCAATTAGTCACTTTAAACTCCATTTTCTCTCCCTGCTGCCAATTAAGCACAACTTGTGTGCAAAAGTAACGGTTGCCTCAGTGACAAAATAAGAACATGTTAAATAATGTGA
Source organism: Lagopus leucura (assembly GCF_019238085.1). Classification (NCBI taxonomy): domain Eukaryota; kingdom Metazoa; phylum Chordata; class Aves; order Galliformes; family Phasianidae; genus Lagopus; species Lagopus leucura. The sequence continues at coordinate 23,335,475 of NW_024962264.1, forward strand.
TTAAACTTGTTAAAAGCCAAAATAAACACTTATAATTATCTCAAGAAAACCTGCATAGCACAAGTGAGAGCTCTATAAAGTGAAACTCTGCTTCCATAATTTCAGACTTTCCTACACAATAGATCATAGTTAAAGATCTGTTAACAGACCTCTGACTGCTGAACTGGGCAGCTTGTGGTTTTCTTCTGAACCTATTGGCATAATGTGGATTTATGCAAGAGGTGCAAATTGGAAGTTGTCTGCTATTGGAGCCATTGGCAGAACAGAAATCATACTGTAGGGTTAGCAGCATGAAGTACATTGCTTTGAAATTACACAGCAGGGTTTCTGCTTGTTGCCCCACTTGCCTTTTAGACCAAGGTCTTATACTGCCTGGTCGTGATTAAAATCAAAGTGTAGGCCTCTTTGCTGGGTGCCAGTAAACGAAGGTGAAAAACAGAAACAATCTGGATTCTTAATTATTTTAAAATGTAGGCATAACAAAACAAAACAAAACAAAACAACAACAACAAAAAAAAAAAAAACCCACAAAACCAACCAAAACAACAAATAGGATGAAAGCATTACTTACTAATCTATCCTAATTATTTCACATAAAATGATTTCCTAAAGAGGCCTATATCTTGAAATAGTCACTGCAGTGACTATAATAAGAGATCTTTTTTCCCCACCTTTTATGCAAAACCACACGTTTACAGAAAAGAAGAACTGATCAGTAGCTTTAATGGCAGGTTTATTTAAGTTCAGGTTCAAGTGCACATCAGAATATGAAATAAAACAAGATGCCACATTGAAAATTAAATGATCATTAGTTGTCACAGTGTCCACAGCAAAAAAAATACACATTTTAAAATGCTCAATTTTATTTATGTGGTATGGATGTGAGCTAGACTTTGGAAGCTGGACTGCCAGATTGGCAGAGAAGCCAAAATCTAGTCATTAATCTCAACTCCAATTTAAATAATTTAAAGTGAAAAATACAGAAAAATACAAGGACACAATGGAGATTTTGGTCCTGACACTCCTATTGTGTTATAGGTGTAGTGACAGGGTCTCTGGTTCTGCTACCCTTTATGTCATAGTCTTGGTTGTACGGAATATTGGGTGAATAAAAATAAATCTTGACTCTGAAATTTTGTTCCTTAGTAGAAGAATTTGAAAATTAACGAATGAATGGAACACAGTAGCTTAACATACATTGCCTTAGCTCAAGTATTTAGTAGAGTCTTGTGAACCATATAACTTGAAAATATAATGCAATCTTTTATATAAATGGGACAACAGAGATTAGAAAACAAGATAATGATAAATGGCAAAGTGTGTAACTTTCCAAGCCAATGGAAGAATCTGGGCAACAACTGCTTTTAAGTAACATCTTAGGGGTTTGGAAAAAGAAATAAAGATCACATTAAATAAATTTGCTGATGGTGTTACTCTGAATGATATCGCTAAAACAAGAGCCAGAAAAAATACAAAAGGCCAAGGAGGTTAAGAAAATATGGCAAGGAAAGTAAACCCTCAACCTGGAAGAAAATGCAAGCAAAACATTTATTAAAATGACAAAATATGCATAGGAGAGAAAGCAATAGTAGTGAGAAATTCTTTTGGCTGATGTCAAAATTGAGTGAGATTTGTAGTTTTAGCAAGAACAGACAACAAAGGAGTTGTTCTGCTTGAGGTGCCTACACCATCACAGGTGCAGAGGAAAGAGATTCTTTCTCTGACCATAGACTTGCACCATTAAAAAATCTATGGAATATTTGCCATGTGTTTCAATGAATAAGAGACAAAACACCACATAATGCTGTTAACTGAAATTATTTAAGATTTGTGGTTCAGTCTCTCTTCATCATCATTACTGCAAGATTCAAAAAGCACCGTATTTTAAAAGTTGGGAGTAGTGTGTTTCTTGGAATCATTAGGGCTTACAGTTTAAATCTTTCAGTGGGAGAGAGGACTAAATAACAACAGCAACAAAAAATAACACTATGATTTTTAATTTTTGCTGAATTTGTTTCCAGATACTGAAGGAAAAAATGAGATTTTCTTTGTTTTTCATATAATCTCAGGAACTGGTGCATTGAAACAAATAAGAAGTATGAGGTTCACAATGAAATCTTTAGATTTTGCAGCAGTACATAACCTTCTATTCTAGGCACTGTGACTGAAGTATGGAGATTCACCTATGAAAATTTCCAGTGAAGCAAGTAAATTAAGATAAGAGAAAAGCTTTTTGAAGGTCTTCTGGCAAAGTGGCTGTTATGGAGCTGTTGCTTCTCTTTTCTGTCTACTTAATTAAAGCAATGCCTAGAACAGATGAGCTCCATGGCTGAACCTTAGAGCAAACCTCATTTTTTGGCATGGGGGATCCACCTAACATTTTTTTTTTTTAATATTAGATTTAATATGTCCATTTTTACACTTGTGCTTAGTATTTTATAAATCATCAGTAACTTTCAAATAAAAGTTGAAGAACCGGGGAAGGGGTGATAATTACGTACAAAAGTCCAACAGTATAAAGTATGCTTCCTTGCCGTGCTACCTCTAATTGTAAAACCATTCTTCATTTGCACAGCATGCTGCAAAGAGCTCAGGAAATGTATTTAATCTACTTAATAACTGGAGGTTATTAAATATTACTATCACCATTTAATTTGATTGGAAAAGAAGTGAATTACTATTGATGTCATGGGGGGGCGGTAAGGGGATTAGAATGCAAAATGTACCTAACATTGAAGCAGTATGTCCAAGATAGAGCTGTTTCTAATTAAGGCTGAGCTTTGACACAGTGCTGCTAAAAATATAGGGTTTTGCTGTCTCTACTTCTGTAAATGACCATCTCTTCTTTGTTTCCAAAGAAAATTTCAGATCTGTCCTTCACTCAAGACCACCACCACCATTAATCAACACTGAAAACATTTGTGCAAGTAGTTGGTTCTATCCAGCTCTGCAATAGTACTTGTAAGTCCGTGTACAAACAAAACAAATTATAACTCTTTTTATCATGTAAAAGCTTCTTTAGTCAATGCAAGAGAGAACTGTTAACAGATATCACTGAAAAACATTTTTGCAAATAAAACTACCCCAAAACAGATGATGTAGGAAAAAAATTGGTTTACATAAACTAAATTAAGAAAGAACTTCAGTCCTACTTGGTGATTGAAATACAAATGCTGGACTGCCTGCCATTTTATGGCAAGAAACTGAATATCTGCTAGCATGCTTAAAGAATGGAGGTAAAAGTTACTTCTGTTTAGTTTAAAATATCTGATGATAAACGTAATATTCTTTATATAATTAAGGAAAGCAGCATTAAATGAGTTTTATCTGTACTTTAATCTTTACTGTTAATGCATTTAAAATTATCTCAGAATGTTTTTTTTTTTATAATTTATTTTAATAGAATGGCTGTGGAAAAATGTCCTTTTGAGGAAAACACGGCCTAGCAAAGACAAAAGCACCTTAAAATGTATTTTAGCATTTAAACATAATCCAGAATCCTGTATTGAACTATCTAAAAGTCTTGTGTGGAGAATTTCTTAAAAGTAAACATTATACAGGCTGAATGCGCAGCTGCTTCAAGTGTGATGAACAGAAAGTCTGAGGACAGATGTACTATTTATGTCTCTAAGCAACTTCATTCCAGAAGCAGAGTGGCTGCCCCCAAAAGGCCTAAACCTTAAGGTTGAGTGAGTTCTGGGCATTGCTGCTCAAGCATCGTTAGCCTGTCCTGAGTAAGGCACCAAAACTACATAATTTCTAGCAATTTTGAGAGATGTACTATACAAGCAGAGATTCTTCCTTTAACACTTCCTACCATCATCTTTTTATTGGATTAATTAATGTTTAAATGATACTAAACTTCATAATTCTGATACAAAATATGTTTAGTTTCTAAATCTTTGTGTGCAGTTATTGGCCTATAATTTCTTTAAAGTAAAACCACAGTATTAAATGTAAAACCACAGTTAGACAGGCCAAAATTTTTTGAGAAACTGGCTAAAGGAATAAATGTTAATAATAAAAAACTCCTTTCAGTGAATCAAAAGGGAAAAGCCTTTCAAAGAGATGTTGGGGCATGGGATGATCTTGATATAAAAAGGACCTGTCAAGGAAAATCCAGATCATTTCGAAAAGCAAAGCAAAATCCTGGCACTGGTATTCATTACAGAGAAGACAATAGACTAACATCATGTTTTATTGGAGATGAGTCTGAAGAACTATTTCCAACTGAAACATAAGCAGAAGAGATTTGTTCTGAAGTGGTAAATTAAGGAAGAAAAATTTTCAGGACTTAAATGATATTTTCAGGAGTGCCAGAAGTACTCAGATTGGAACGTCCCATACTGGTAAATGGTATGTGTTAGCTATTGGTTAAGCTGGCTTTGATACTAAAGGGATATGACACAGATCTTTGATATCCCACCAGCTAGTAATCTAGGCTTTTATCTTAAGACTGTCTTTACCTAAGCCTAGATAAACTGATGGAGAACATATTTTAATATGATACATAGATATGATTCTTTGGGGAAGAGTCAGCAAATTTTGCAGATGTAGGCATGACTTGCAAGTCCAGTACGGCTCTTTTAAAGAATAATTTACCACTTGGATCATAGTAAACCTATCTAATAGGCTGTAGCTGGACCGTCAATCTCCTTTGTCAGATGTTCTTACAGAAGTTATTTCCTTACAGAGAGCAAGGGAAGGTCTTTTCGTGTAGTGACAACTGGGCAATAACAACTCAAATGATAAGAAACAAAGAGTGGACAGATTTTCCTGGGAAAAGAGTTGGAAATATTCTCCCTCCAGGATCTGTATTCAGCCCTATCCTAGTAGTGTGGCTGGGAAGATGGTCAAGTACAAGTGTGACAGGTTGCAGGTGACAGTTATTATTTTAGAAACCTACCTGGATGTTTTTTTCTTCTGCAACTTGATCCAGCAAAGTGTGTTGGACTCTATGATCTCCAAAGGTCCCTTCCAACCTCTGCAATTCTGTGATTCTATGATTTCATCTAGTATCAATTAAAAATTTAAGATGCAACAATTTGGTCCTAAGTTTGAATCCTGTATTTCCAAGAGCCCTAGTCAAAATTCAAAAAAAGTCAAAATTATAGAAGGATGAGAATGATTTCAGTAGTGCTGTTGAAATGTCAGCATGCAACAGTATAAAGTCAATTATCTGCAGCAGTTTAAACAACGTTACAGGTAACTTTTCATATTCTTTAAACAAACATAGTGTTTTGTTTTGTTACAAATTGTACTCAATGCAGAAACCATAGTAGAATTTATGGTGAGGTGGGAAAACATAATATCATGAATCTAGCAAAAATGTTTAGGTAGATCAATTCATAATATAAGGAAGAAGTAAAGAATGAAGTGTGGGTTTTTTTTTTTTCTTTTGATTAAAAACATGTTTTCTAACAAACTTTAAAACTGCCTAGACAGCCATACAAAATGTTAATGGGTTTTTTATTTCTTCTTCTGTTTCTATTTCTTCTTCTATTTTCTATTTGCTTCTATTTCTTCAGAGAAGTAAATAAGACAAGTTAACAGTCGCTGTTCTCAAGGAGACAGCTAGCTAGATAATCACAATGGATTTTTTTTCCCCCATTTCCTACAGAACTTCTTAAGTGATGAAAATATTCACTAACATTTATTGAGACCAAATGCAGACAGTGATGTATTAGGTCCTATCCTGTAGCCAAGAAGCAAATAAAAATTCTGCACGAGTAAAGAGAAGGATTTAATCTGAAAAGAAAAAGAAAAATCCAACAAAAAAATGTGAAGCTGACAAAGCTTTCCCTTTGCCTACCTTATCCTCAGGGTGTGCCATAGGTGCTTCACCCAAGAGCACTGTTCCCAGTCTCTTTCTCACAGCTTCTCACCAAGTGCAAGCCAGCCAAAGGAGGAGGGAAATCATCACAGCAGTTCCTGCCAGCTTTCACTTTTAGCACCAGCATCTTAACATTTAGGGCTTCTGCAAAACCTGACTAAGAGGAGAATCTCCTGTTGGCAGCTAAAGTCAGGCGTATAAAATCTGTCTTTATACTTTACCTTCAGACACAACAGTATATGCAGCAGCTGAGGACAATTCACATCACATTAAATATTCATTATGCAACATTATAACTCCTGGCCTTCACAAGACTTGTCCCATGGATAGGTCTATCTCGTCAATTTCATTCTTACTAGAACAAATTGAATAGGACATAATTTCTTTCTAATATTAACTTATAGCTCTGCCCCTCAATGAGGATTCTTAGCAATGTCTGTGTGTGATGGACAAACACCACTACAATGTCTTGTTGTCCTGGATGACACATCTGGGAAAACTGGTGTACAAACTGAAGCTACTTGTGCATACAGACCTGCTTGGTGTACTGCTAGTTTTAATCCCTTTTTTGGGTTATATCAGTTTAACACTGTCTTGGCAAAATACTTTCATGGCCAAAGATATGGGAAAAAAAATGATGTGCAGAGAGTAATGTGCTCATTTCTAGCTGGATTTATATGAAACCATACAGATTGCTATGTTATGTCTACTGACACCATAGGAATAAGATAAAAATACACTCCAGCTGTCTGATAAATTCAGGGCCAAAGTCTCTCCTATTCACACACAAATGACTTCCACTGAGGTTAATGGGACTAGGGTGCTTACAGTATAGGGTCCCTAATTGTTTCTTGGCTGACTAGCACTTGATATCAATACACATACAGACAGTATTAAAATAGATGTGTTATATCAGTATGATCAGCTAGACAATAAACAAAACCCTGCTGTTAGCTCTGACAGGAGAAACAGATTTTAGAGTGCAATCAAGACAAGGAATTGTTAGAAATATAATAATTGCATGTAACTCCTTGCTGAATTACTGAACTTCAGGATCAAACATCATATGTTTTTATAGGCTATAAGCCAGCAATCAGGTAGCAAGACAGAAAACTCCTATGAAAAAGCTCTATATGGATTTTAACTTTAGGATGAGAGTAATTTTTTTGTGTTGTCTAAAGTATTTTTTTGATTGCCTTTGCTTTTTGTTCTGAAGTTAACAGCTATGAATACCTATGAATGTCAACATATTGCTAGTTAAAAATAACACACAGCTTATGAGAAAGAGATCACAATGTTATAATGAACTGGATGATTTTTATAGGGTGAACTCTGTAAAAGCTTTTAGATCACTGGTGAAAGATGACAGTGTATTACTACAATAAACTCTAAACTTTCTAGACGACATGTGGTACAATTATTAAAAAAAATCAAAAGAAGAGGATATGATGAAATACTGCAAGTGACTGATAATTTCAAATAATACTGAAGTCAGACTAGACTTTTCCTAGGCATGAACTGTCTTCAATAATTTATAATTAAGCATTTAAAGAATTTGGGAATTTTGTATGAGGTCACATTTTATCCTTGCAATGAAAACCATAAATGCAGATTGCTCAATTTTTCTCATAACTAAAGAGAAAAGTTTCAGGAAATTGTAACAGTGATATCTGTGAAAGAAAATAGCCCGTGTTGTTTATTGCAATCATTTAATTGCCTGCAGAAATCTCTGGGTCCTTCACTTACAGCAAGATTTCTTTCTTTTTGATAGGTTTCTTTTTCTCTCTCTCCTTTTCCTTTCAACTTTTAAAAATTATTTTCAGAGTTTTCCTTGAAAGGCAGATGTAGAATACCTATGTCAAGCTATTGCAGAATTGTTACAGCAGATCAGCCAAGTCTGCTTTTCCCTGAGGAAATACTAATTTTTGGCTAGATTTGTTTGGAATTACGATCAATCTAGGCTTTATACTACTTTTTCCCCCTAGTTCCAGGCTACGACCTCATTAGAGTTTATCATATGAAATCAGAAATATATGAATGTTGAGCAATAGCTCTGGCATCCAAATCTATGAAAATCATCTGTTAGTATTCTGATATCCTCCTGCAGATTGCTCAGACGCTCTCACAGATGTCATTCTTTATGTCAGGATATGCACATCAGTTTATTTTCCGACTTTATTTTAAAGTCCAGATTTCTCAGATCTCTCACTGCATCCTGTTTCGATAAATGGAAATAGTCTGTCAGTTCAGTGGTCTCAGTTTCTTCCACTTCCTCACTCATCACCAAATGTGAGATGCTGAGCTAGCACCAGTTCTCTAATGCATGGCTGTTCTGCAGCTGCTTCCTTCCTGTGGATGAGGGCTGCTGCTCTGCTCTGCTCTGCTGAGAGGGTGAATCCCTTCTCCTCTGAGCAGAGTTTTGAGGATGTGCTGTCTCTTCTGCAGGAAGAGATGTGAGCCTGGATTCCTTGGATCCCATGTATTTAGGTGAGAAGGACTTCAGAAAGTCTGTCCGGGCAGCCAGGGATGGAGCAACCACGCTGGCTACAAACACTGCTGCAGCTGCCAGTGTGGCACTTCTCACTCTGCCAGTGGAGGAACAATGTCTAAAACAATTAAGTTTTTCTTTTTTTAATGCTTTGGGAGTGCCAGAATCATTCCTTCTTTCAAATTCTATTAGGTTCTGATGTGCTAACACCTCTACATAGGAACAGTGCAAATGATTTCAGGAGGATTATTATAGTTGGTCAAGGAATTAGTCTTAAACCTATAGGGAATTCCTCCAAAACTTTGAAAGGACTTGGTCATACCCTACAAACACAGCCACACTAATGCCTGTACTGCCCTCAGAACAAATAATGGAAGGAACAAATACAAATTCTGCGTTGAGAGAAAGCCTGAACAGTAAATTTTTCCTAATCTGGAAGGGAAGATGTTGGTTTCAGTTCTACAGTTCTCAACAAACAACATTTCCAAGGAAGTGATGAGAGAAAATCTTGTTCTGCCTTCAGAAGGCATCTGAATTGGATGGAATTTATTTGCATCAGAAAAACAAACCAGTGAACTTATAGATTATATGTCCTACAGAGCAGGATTCACCTTGCAGAAATTTAAGAAAGATGAATGAAGTGTTTTAGCCGAGGTCTTTTTCATGATACAAAGATAGCTATGAGTCCTAGGGAAAAAGACCGATTGGAAGACTAGTGGAGAAGTTAAGCTTTCTGAAGAGTAGTTGCTAGCTAGGTCTATTCTGGGTATCTGATGTTTGACTTACAGAATACAAAAGACTAGGGAAGTTCAGTTAATATGTAAGTTGATTTTTTCAAGTGTTACAGAAGTTTAGTGACTTCCAAATGCTGACTTACAAGAAAATAGAGGGATAGTATAATCCCATGTTTTAATTAGCATCTCTAACAGGTGAAACACATCCAACTTATTGCTAGAAATGCATATGCATCTGAAAAAGTAATTTTTGATGGTGGTGGGAAAATGTAGTCAAGCCCAAACTTTTTTTTTTTTTTTTTTTAAACTCATTTTCTTAAAATAATATTTAGTAAGGGCGAATGCCATAGCAATATTTGGTCCAATTTATGTGGTTACAAAGTGGACTAGAAAGAAAAAAGGAAAACTGTAGCATAACTGTTTTAGAGTTGTAGTTTTCAGTGGACAGAGGCAAAAAATGTAAACATTAAATAACATGCAAATGTTCTGGTTTTCCCTTTGTTTCCTTTTTCAAACAATTTCTTGCAATGAACAAAACCAACAGTTTCAGTGTGCCTTGCTGATCTATGATTGGACAAGTTTGGAAGAATTTTACCATTTCTAATGTAGTTCTGATTGGTGTGCTGAAAAAGTACTGGGCTGATTTCTTCAGAGATCAAGAATCAGACATGGGAACTACACGAATAGCAAACAAAATCAGAAGAACAATATCTGTCATAATCAAAGAACAGAATCACAGCTTGAAGGTCATATCTGTTTTCAAGGCAGATTTTAGAGGCCAACAACACTGAGGCTGTAACGATGCTAGAGAAAAAGGGTTTGTTGCTTGTGAAGGGACTTATTTCTCATTTTTCATTTCTGTTTGTAATCACTGTCATCTTTGTTTCTTATGCTTTGGATAAAAAAGGTGACTTTTATATTTATTAGAACTGGGTTTCAATAAACATTATGCAATATGGTAGACCAGAGAATGATTTATTGATAATTTGTCACATATATTTATGGAAGTGTAGACCCTGGAGCCCTAGAGCTGGTAAATCATATTATGCAGCTACAAATGTTTTTTTTATTCTTTGCTGCCAAAAGTGCACCATGTAAACTGATTGCCTCACCAAACCCCTGGGGCCTGATAATGATGCACTTGCTAATACACAGGGAGGAGGGGTGAGGAGAAGACAACTAATTATAAGTTTATTTTTGTTTCAATATGTTTGCCATTTGATCTAGAGTTCCATAAACAATAGATTGATGAAATATAATTAGGAGGAAGATTACAGTTTAATGAGGCAAAAGATTGGGAAAGAATGTAAATGGAGCAGTAGGCTCTGCGGAGTTTTTAGCTGTTTATTATTGTACAGCTGTAAGGCACTTTCACACAGTTCCCAGATGGAAGCAGCTGTTAGCTCTTCGTTATTAGGAAAAAAGAGCTTCATAGTTCATTTTTATCCACTTGTTCCAGAGCAGTTACGTTCACTACAGCACTTCACCGAGTTGCAACTCTCAGCTATGCTCAGCCAGTCAGGATGGGCACCCTGTCTTCATTTGCCATTTCGCCATTCGCTTATCTCATCTGGCAACCTCTCAAGCAACAAGCTGTTCCTCTCCTTGTAATATGTTTATCTCCCCCAGTGATGTCAGCAAAAGTCAGCAAATCTAATATTCATGCTCCAACAGATTTGGTGGTGCTCTTTGTTTATAAGAAAGGGCTCTATATCGCTCCTGCAGCTGCTTCCTCTTCACCAAGCTTTGTTTTTATACGGTACTCTTCAGATAGGCCTTGGGAGCTACACAAAGCATGTGCCCATCTGACTTAACAGTGCTTTCGTTGCTTTTTTTTTTAAATAGAAAAAACAATCACATTTCTTTTCTTCCACATCATACTGTGAGATCCTAAGTTTCCTTTCCTGCTTGTCAAGATCTCATACACGAGACAGCACACAAAAGGCAGCGCCTCTTTAAGAAGCAATCACTGGGAATGAAAAAAGTAGGCACAATTTCAAGAATGAAGACTAGAGTAACATTTATCTTGCAGCACTCAAACAATTCCATATTACAGGCCGAGATATCCCCTATGCTGCACCCTGCACAGGCATTTACACTGGTGCAGAGTGCAAATCTTCAGCTTCAGACCAGTTGCATGTTATGTTTGGTGCCAAGGTTTCCCACACAGTACAGAGAAACTGGGAGTTTGGTGCATGCTTCATGCTTCTTATTTCTCAGCAGGTGAAGCAATCTCAAATACATAAAGGTACTTTCTGTAACTTTATAATTCTACAGTACCTACTGAGCGATAATCCTGGCAGTAAGAGGAGATCAGGGTCTTTCAATCTATTCAAGGCTTGCTCTAGGTGTGATGTTCCTGAAAAATTTCTCAGTCTGAGTGAGACACATTTTTCTCCATTTGTTTCTATTTCAAGACTATATTTTTTACCCTTTTTTTTTTTTGGGGGGGGAGGGGGGGGGGAGGGGAGGGGGGAGCTACGTTATCATTCATTTAAATTTTAGACAAGAAGATTACTACAATCCCACAACTTATTTAGATAGTATAGGATAAATCTGTGGATCCGGATTTAGCCAAGTGGCAATGGTGGAACTGTCCTTCCCACTCATATTCAAAAGTTTGATTCAGAATCTCCACTTGTTTATAGATATATTTTTTTCATTAAATAAAAGTGTTTATTTAAACACTGAGTAAAATTCTGGCCTCTTTGAAACCAAAAGCTATTTTGCTATTGACTTCCAAAAGACAATTTATTTCACAATAACCAAAACATCTTTCAATCTCAATATACATTCTACACATTTAAGTTAATATTTAGGAAAAGCTCAGAGTAGAACTCTGTTCTGATCACACACACACAAAAGGTATAAGAAAAATCAGTGTAACTTATTTTTTTCAGTAATTCTCCCACTATCAGCAGGCCACCCACATGCCTAATCTAGAAGAACCACCTCTAGGCTATGAGAAAAGCTGTTCAGTCTCTGTGCCCCTGCAAAGCTTGGCTATTTTGCTGACAAGGATGTCGGTTAAAGCCAATTATGGTGGAGTTTTATGGTCCAAACAGCTGTCCAGTTGGAGTTGGACTAAGACCACCAAGTTATTTCATGTGCCACAGACAGGCTTCTGATTGGATAATGAAGGCTGCTTATATATTTTTATGAATAGAAGTGGAAGGTTTAATTTGCTTTTGTTTGTGGGGTCTTATTTATTGCTCGAAAGTGTTTGGATGCCTGCTGGGTATTTGTGAAGTAGAGCTACAAAAGCTGCACATATTTTAGTTCTGGAGTAGAAGCACAGTATTGTGGTTAACACTAACCAAAGCAGAAAAACTGAATACCATTGAAGCAAGATGTGAAAGCTATAACCAAGGCTGTAGAGTAAAACCAAAAACCCCCTCCCCTAAGAAACCCAACTAGTATTTATGTTTGCACTGTATGCATATACGTATTCATATATTTAATACTAAGCAAGTATTTATACTTAGAAGTTTACCTCCCATACAGAAAGAGACTACTTCAAATTACAGCACTTAAAAGGACTTCCTTACCTGCTCTTTAATGCCTGTTTTCTCTTGTTTGATTAGTTCATGCACCTAGAGCACTTCGCTGTGTGTAATTTTTACTGTTTCCCTTTTGAGCAAGTCCATTTCTTCATCCTGTTTTTTAATGCGAAGTCCTTACATGGCAAATTAGGAAGGAAAAGAACTTTTAGCTTTCAAAGCCATAACTTAAAAAAAGAAAAAAGAAAAAAAAAAAAAGAAAAAAGCAACAGAAATATTGCAAGCATTAGAAACAGAAATAGAGGGCTAAGATATCTTGAAACTATTTGTCATTCCTGAAAACCCACTTCCACTTAGTCTTAAAGTCACTGGCACGATTTTAAGATGGTAACCCAAAAGTTCCCATGTTCATGGATCGTGTATTTCTCACTGTACTAATGCATCTATCACAAACCATTTACAGTATCACCAGTATTTTAATTTTTATCTCTTTTTATAAAGCACATTAGTTGTTCATAGCACAGAATTAAGGTTCCCAGATTTTATATTTACCATATATGTCTGGACTTCATTACAAGCAACCAGAAAACGCAATGTAGAATCAATGCTTTCTTTCTCTCAAATGATACATTTACTCAGCATCTCTTCCTGCTGTCTCACTGCATCTTTTACTTACATTTTTTTCCCCTTCAGATGGCTTTCTTTCTCCACCTTTTGTATCTTTCTTCTTTCCTGTAAATAACCCATATCTTCTGACTCATTCTTGCCTTGCCTGCCTGCAGTTTTCACATCTCAAAGTTGTCATCATTTCAATATTATATTATTTACCTCTAATTCCCCCAGTGTCCTTCCTTTCTTACTCCATGTTTTTCTGTTCTGTTCCTTTCAGCCCCTAATGTTCTGTAAGCCAGCTGTTTAGTCTTGTCTCAAAATTTTCCTGTCTTCATAATTATTCCTGTCTTACCGTCAACAGGGCTTTGATACTTTTGGTTCTTCCCTCAGCTTCCTTCTCCTCATCCACCTCAAATCTTGCTCCATTACTTAAGCTTTCACAGATTCCCCAAACATACCAGCGTTCTCTTTTTGTACTCACTCAATCAGCTGCTTTCTCAAACTATTTTCAAATGTTAGCCTTTCTCCAAATAACTACCACATTTTCATTTTAGCTCCTAATTTACTTGTAAAATCAGCAAAAAAAAAAAAAGATCCTCTAAAAGTATAGTTTCAGTCTTGGCAGCACATTTTAGAACAAGGGCCTGTATTTCACAGCTTGGATCTCTAATGAGCCCTGCATTGTTATTTTTCTTTCTATGAAAAAAGCTGGCTTTCCATATGAAGAAGCACTAACTTTTTAAGGGACCAGAAAATTAAATAAATTTATCTGCCTAATTTCCTCAGTTGTATTTCTTTTTCATCTTCCAGTGGTCTAGCATACTAAGAAGTACATATTTTTCTATAATGGGCTCTAAGCAGTCTCTAAATCAAAACAGGTATATCTAAGAAATAATATCCTTATGTATTTCTAAAAACTTCCCTCCCTTTTTGTACCTTATTATCAACAATAACTGACATCTACGACCAAGATTTTTGTGATTACAAGCAAATATGTCAGATGAAACTAATAATGACTACAATGCCAAATTATTCTTACATTCAAATAAGAAGAGCTGTGTTAAGAAGCACAGAGAAAGATTAAGCCTACAAATCTTTTTCTCTTAGTTCAGTTACTGCAAGATGGGAATCATAGCATGTATCCTAAAAAAAAAAAAAAAAAATTTGTCTCCAAGATACTGCCTGACTGGATATAGGTTTTAAGACTATCTAGCTTATTTAGTGTATAGTATACTATAGTAGAGTCCAACTCTATTGTAAGATCCTGGCAAGACCATTAAAGACATTTCAGACCTAATATGTATGTCCTCCTCCAGAGTTCCTAGCTGTAAAGACCACAATTAAAATTGAAGCTGCCACTCTCTATTTCCTCCAGATTTGACCAGAAAGTAATCCTCCTATGCAGATAGTTGTAATCATATGAAAAAAGTGTCTGTGAAACCTGTAGGCTTATAGTGAAGTTGTCAGAATTTTCTGAAAACTAAGCAGGAGGAAGTTTTCCACTCTAAAATTGTCACTAGAGTTTTTGTGGGTTTTGTGTGCTTGAACTAATACTGACGTGTGACAGTATCACCTGTAAGGCCTGGATCAGCCTCATATGTCTTTGAAAAGGAAGGAATAAAAGAGAACACAAAGGAGAGTTCCAGGGTTTTCCTTGTAAACAAACCTCCTTCTCCCTCCTCCTTCCAAAAAAACCCACCAAACCCAAAAGATAAAAAAAAAAAAAAAAAAAAAAAAAGAAAAACAAGAAACAACAACACACACACAAATCATCAGAGACCAGAACAGATTTTAACTTTTAAAGACCTTAATAAGACTTACACAGCAGCTCTATTTGTCTAAGCATTTCAGGTGTACACCAAAATACTCTGAGCATCTACTTCACCTGCTAACATATACCACACTTCTGTAAGATGATTAAAAAAAAAAAAACCTTGCAAATCACTATAAAATGACTACGAGTAAGGACACACTAGTTTTAAAGCTCACGAAATGTGGAGACTTCTACATGTGCCTGAATATCTGCCACTTGGCCTCAAGGCCATTCCAAGTCCCAAAGTAAGCTGATATTTACCACCTCATAAAAAAGATGTGTACACCTAAGTAGGGGAAAAAGAGTGACGTTCGTTGGTGGTTTATATAGAGGATCACATTACCTTTCTTAAAAGTAAGAGAAGAAAGATCTTCATCTCTGTGCTTGGGGTGAGAAGATGGAGAAAGGATGGCTCTTGCAGAAAACTTTACTTTGGAGAAGACCTTAATAAAAAAGGTAGAATGTAGACTTGCACAACGAGTAAGCAACCTGATTTATAAAACCCTTCCCTGAGGTGTTAAGGAAACACAAAAAATTACATTTGATTTCATTCTGAATTAAAGGATTTACAGTAGATTCTTAAGAAAAGTTAGTGCTATTCTGCATTTACCCTCCAGGTATCTGGTGGCTGTTTGGCTATATCTGCCAAGAAAGATTGTGAAGTTCTCTGAATATTCCCAGATGCACATAGCAATTATGCCTGTTTGAAGGCCAAATGAGAAGGCTACAAGCTGCATAGTCTGCTCTGCTCTGTTCTTCTCAAATGAATATGATTTTAAACCTAAATACTGAAATAACACTGAATATTTAAAAGATATTTAGTGAGTTTTTCCACAGTGCCTGTTTGTTTTCCATTCCCCCATGACATCTCACAACTCTAAGTGCTCAATGACAGCCTGTAGAGGTTTCGCCATAATCCACCTTTATCCATTAACAGACACTCAATCACTAAAGTGCTTACTAGACTAAACATATTTATCCAACCAAATCACACTTTACAATGCAAAACTGCCAATCAGACCCCAGCTATTAACAAGGAACTGCTTTAAGGGGATTTTGGTGTTTGTGCTGTGAAGAGCATGCTTACCTCCAACAAACCACTAAACCAAATTAACATAGCTGTATCCTCATAAAAGAAACCAGATATCCTGTTGTGAAAATAGAAAGCTTGGTAGGACAGGGCTCCTTTGATGCCTAACAGTGTGGCAGACGGAGGCTTCAGACTACAAATCTGCTTACCACAGGCTCATTACAAAACCCAAGCATTAAGCTTTTGCTAACTTTAAAAGCAAAATAAAAATGTATCATTTGGGTAACTCAGTAAGTCATCAACTTACTAAGTTACTGTTATAATTGCAGTAAGTGCTGTAATTGTTGGATAAGGCTCCTTAATTCTAATTGCTCCTTTGTCCAAGATCATGTTGTAAAAATGCTTGCATTAGCCAAAATAAAATCCAAGAGACACAAATGTGGTAGTAATAATAATTCTTTTTATTAGCCTGGCAAAGAGGAAGAGAACAAAGCTTTAAAAAGACTTCAAAGTTCTGACCAAGAGAAAAAAAATCTAAAATCGGAGAAACATGCATACACTCTGCCCTTTTATTAGACTCATACAAACTAAGTGCCATCACCACAACTTAGAGCTTGACAGCATTTCTTTCCCAGACAGCAGGAAAAGTTACACCATCCATGTTGCAGGGCTAATTTAAGTTCTCTGTCAAAAACTACATAAACCAGTCCTGTATATTCTCACTAGGAGGCCCTAATAGTTTTAGACTTATTGGTATTATACCTCCTTTAAATCCCAATATTTTAAAACTGATTTTGACATTTGCTGAGGCTTGGTGCAATTTCCCTCCGTTTAGCCACAGCAAAAAGAAAGTTGAAGTTTTGAATTCTGAAATGACTTGTTCACAAAAATTTACCTTTTTTAAGACATGCCTGTCAATTTTAAAATGCATACGTGTACTTCTCCACTTTTAGGTATCTTTAGCTCTGTGGTTGAAATATGTATTTCCAGTCCTTCACTGCTTATCAAAAATAATGAGCACTTTCTTTTTTACTAGCTTTTATAAACACTTCTGGGGAAAATTTTATGAGCAGCTAGAACAAGTTTTACTTCTTGGAGAGAATGCTTCATGCTGGAATGATATTCAAAATGAGTAAACCACAACATGAACAGATTTTCATGAACAGATTTTCCAAAAATTGCTAGAGGAGGCTTTGTAAGTTGGAGCTGGAAACATATAAAGTACAAATTAAGTTGTCATGTAACAGAATAGTATACTTTTATATGCTAGACTGAGATGTTATGATCCATCATATTACGCATCCCTCTCCAGTATATCTTCAGTTTACATGTGTTCTGAACAATTATGAATAATAAAAATGTAAATTGAAGTTATTTCAGATTTGTGCATATGAATTTCAATGCTTTTTTTTTTTTTTTTTAATATGGAAGAAACTGATGCAGGTTTTCAATACCTGATTATACCACTTACAGAAAGGGAAACACATCACAACGATGCTTGAAGAACAAGAGTGAACGAACAAGTTGCTAAAAACAAGTGCTAAAAAATTACTAATGTCAGAATGACTTTTCTACTGAATAACAAAGAAGCAATGTTAATAGCTACAATGCTGCCATGGAATATGAATTTGTCAGTGTTTCACTTTTATATTTTTAATTGGTGTTTTGTTTGCTTTGAAAGACAGCACGTGTAGCGTACTGAAACTTTTCATCAGAACGTGAAGAATAGTACAAACAGTGGAACAAAAATATTTCATTATTTCATAGCTTTGTTACTCAAGTAATATGCACAGCCACATCATTAAGGCATTTTTCTTGAATCCTTATTCTAGCATGTTATGTTCAGGTGCTAAATACATCAGTGAACCTTAAGCAAACTTTGTATGCACACAGGGAAGGGGAGGGAAGAGATAATCTATTGAATTATGTGATGCAGCTCCATTGATACGCGTTAAGGCATACAAGTAGTAAGAGAATATTTTCCATATCTTCTGTCCTAACTATCACACCCTGCTGTTTCTTTGTACAAGTACAGTATTATGCGTTTTCACTTGTGATACATGAAAATGTCAAACTTTGCATTTATTTTCCATTTGTGTCTTTAAACAGACGTAATACATCCAGCCAGATTGCCTATATTTTCCACCATATGGCCAGCACCTCTTGATTTGTCTTTGGGAAATGACATGATTCATTTTTTAAGACTTAATCCTCTGAGAAGGCTTTTCCACATGTCACTCAGTATTGATAACTTTTGTGGAATTATATTTGTAGAAAATACAGTTAATAAGTTAGTACATAGTTTGTTAGCTGTCTGTAAACATCTTTATTTCTTTAGGAATAAATTCCTGCTGTAAAATACTTGAAGATTAAAATAAATTCACTAAAATCCATGTTATTTCCTTACTGTTATATGACATATTTGTGCTTTGTTATCCACATCCACTGTACTGCTATGAATGTTAGCATAGCATGCTGTTCAGTAATCCTGTACCTCAAGCTTAGGTGATCCTGTTAAGTTTGTTTACTATATTACTATATGATGTTTCTTTAGAATATTTTAATGCAGCTCTACAATCTGCTGAAAATCTGCAAAGTTATTGCAACTATTCCTTGTGTCCTTAGCCTTTATGTTACCATCAGGCCATTTTGTCTCCCAATCAGCTGTTAGTAACTGGCCAAAAGAAAATAATACTATCGATCCTTCATTATAGAGAACTAATCTGGGCAAAAAAAAGTAGATAACAGGCAGAATATGACACCACTGATCATGTCGAGTCAGGTTCTTTGGGGTTATCAGGTAGGCTCAGAAATATTTTTGCTGGACCACCGCTTTCCCCAGCAAAGCCATTCAGTTATGTTAGTAGATTGTTCCCTGTTCTCCAAATATAGAAGTCATACATTGTCTGGAATGGAGCAGAGTATGAGTATGATGACATATAAACTGGCTTAGGACAAGCCAATAGTTAGACCTGTATGTATCTCTACGAATATCTACAACTGTAGCGACAACTTCATATTGTGTAACCCTATTTCAGGTTTCTTGAAGCAACCCTTCAAAAGATTATACTACTTTCTTGGCAAATATGTGGAACTCCTCCAGTCTGTACATTTGAAAACATTTGAAAAAAAAAAAAAAAAGAAAGAAAGAAAAGGTGTTTCCTTAATGAAAGGTAAATATCGGCCCTATCTTATGCTAAATAGCATAATGAATATCTTGTAAATAGGTCAGCAGCTCTAGTTAAATGTTTTGTTAATTATCTAGCTAAAGTACAGAAAAATACTATCTGTATGAAAAGAGGCTCCAGAAAACAGTGTTACAATAATGGGCAGATAGCATCTTATCTGCTAACTAGAAGAAACATTTCACAGAAAAAAAAATTTCTGTTTCTTCTTGAATTGAAAGATTAAAGGATGATAAACACTGTATTATCATCAGTACTTTTTAGACAACTGAATCTAAAATGTACCGCGTTCCTTCCACAGTTCAATGGTAAACAGACGTTAAACAGGACTTCACCTCAAGTGGATGTTACAGGCACATACAGATGGAACGTACTCTCCCTCTATGCTTTAGCTAACCTTTATAGGAAAGTCTCCAAAAAGGAAAACCCAAATCAAAATGAAATGCACATTCCAAGCAGAATACACATAAATGGGGCTTTAAAAAATTAATTTCATTAGCTTTACTCCTCACATTCTGACAGCATGTAAAGTATTCAAGTTGTTATAAGCCCAGTAACAAGACAGTATTATACCAAAATGGAAAAAAAAATTGTAATATCTACATTCTACAATGAGTTTAGTATAATATTGGTAGGTTACTGAATTGATTTGACTGCCTTTTTTCTTCACAAACAGATACTTTTGTTTCTGTTATATTCTAATTTGCTGATGGTAGAAAATCATTGGTAAGAGGTATTTATTATCTACTCCTTTCCTCCTCCATATCTTTTAGAATTTTAGTATTAAAAAATAGTCCTATTTCCTCTTTTAGACACTGATAATTTCCTATGACGTTTTAAGTCTCATTTTTTGTTGCTGAGAGTCTACACCAATCTATAATTTCTGTATAGATTTAAAAATGAACATTTATTTACTAATGGGAAATCAAGTGATATTTCTTTAATTAGATTTGCTTCCAGTAAAATATTTATTTGATATTAATTAGATTGTTCCAGTAAAATATTTATTCGATTGCTCATTTCAAAATTCTTTACTGGAAGGTCAAAGATTAAAAACATTCTCCTGTGCCCTCAAACGCAGCGTAACAGACAACCTTTGTTGTCTTGATTTCCTGCTACTCACTATTTGTCAGACACCGATTACAAGTAACACCCGGAGAAGTTATCTCTACATGGTATGCTTCTAACTCAAATGTCATAACCAGTGAGTCATAATGAGTAAGAGAAATAAGATTACCTTTTAAAATAAGTTACAGTAATCCTTTTCTTAAATGTCATCGCTAACAACTCATTCTTTTGCACAACATGTAACTTTGAAGTAAAACCCACTTAATAATGCACAGTGACATGGTATTTCCATGATGAGAAGATGAGTAAATTACCTTTTCCACACATTTCCATGTGAAAGTTTTTGGAGCTCAAATCTGATTGCTATAAAGACTGAAGTTCATAAGTATCAGTAGAAATACACTGCAATTTATTTTAAGCATTTCTCTTCCTTGCTTTCACAAAATTCCATAGACAGAGAGGAAGTAAGTCAGACTATAGAAAATTGGAAAGTTTTAAAATAAAATACTGAGCAAAAGAAATGTTCCAGTAGGTGGGGCAATAAAAATGAAAGGCAGGTCCCCCAAGAGTCACAACCAAACAAGATTATAGTGGAGGAAATGGCCAAGATTGGATAAGAGGGAAACAATACCAGAGACACAGGATAAATGGTTCCACAAAGGTGAACAGCAAGGGAATTCTGAACTGGAGATAAAGGACCCATTATCTGAATTTCTTTAATTGACTGATGTTACAGTGGATGTCAAATAGAAAAGAATCCTGTGTAGCTATTAGCCTTTAAATAAGTATTCTGGGAAAAAGACTCAGAGACAGACAAGTTAACTAACAGTGGTATAGTGTGGATATGAGCCAGAAACAAAAGCTAGGGAACTAACAAGTGCTCCAAGTATGAGAAACTACAAGTATTTCTTCATTTACCCATTTACTATACTCAGGAATTCGCATTGCTCTCATCTGCCACCATCTCACACACCCAAGTGGCAGATATGTCCTTGCACCCACTCATTTGCAATTCAGAGGAATAGTTTTCTTCCACTTCAAGACACGTGAGCAAAGCATCCAGGTGGCCCCAGAGCAGCTGCAATACCTGTTCCTGCCACGCTCCCGGGGAGGATCCAGCTCTGCTCTTGCACTGAGGTGCACTCCAGAAAATGCTAATACTTTGCTTAGATAGCTATTTGAAAAAGTTACTGCAGTGGACAAAGGTTATTACTCTTTTTCTTTCATCAGGCAATCTCAAGGAGATTTCTGTGAATTCCTAGCAATTCCTGACAAACTGTAGGTCTTCTTGACTGAGAGAATCATAGAATCACTGAGGTTGGAAAGGACCTCTAAGATCATCCAGTCCAGCTGTCCCACTTATCACCAATATTTCCCACTAAACCATATCCCTCAACACAATGTCTAAACATTTTTTGAACACCTTCAGGGATCCAGAATCCTCAGTCTGCAAAGCTAATGTTTTTCATCTCAGAAGTTGGTCTAACTTCCAGGGCATTATTACTACTGCCTGTTTTGTAGAAGGGCTGATTCAGCAGCTAGAGCAGTAAGTGTGTACATAGAAATAACCTCTGCTGGTGAAGAGTTAGAATTTAACAAGTCAGACTGTTTATCATTATTTCTTTGCAGCTGCTCTCGCTTTTCCTAAGACTTTGTAAATAACATTTAAAAAAATCAGTACACATTTCTTGAATGCTTAACCAGTTCTTTGAAGTCAGGTGTGTCAAAAATTATAAACAATGTTATAAGTAATGGATAGAGTATATAAAATCTGAAGCTATCAACTCTTCGATAGAATCTCTAAATACAAGAATTTTCTATTCAAGGTATGCTACGTACTCAGAACAACTTCCAGTCATTATTCCTTTGAAAACTGACATTTTACAACAACTTGTTCCATCTTTATTCCCTTCACTTTTGTAAATGACAGAAGAAAAGCTGTTCATTTTCAAATTGCCTCCTCTATCCTCACAAGCCTTCTTTTGTGTGAATTCTACTCTAAAATGGAGAAACATGCACCTTTTAGAACTTAACCATACTCTCTTTTAAGCTAATTCAAATATTATATTACTTTTGAAAAACTGTTCAAAACAGGAAATTTTTTAAACACGCCTAATGTAAGTTTTAATGGATATAGTGCTCATGCAGTGCAATTATCATACTTTCAGTGGAGGGCATAAAAATGCCTGAATTGCTTTTCAAAGGGTTTTTTATTTTTATCAAGAGTAGGAAAAAAAGAAGAATACCATGCCATAAAAAAAAAAGTTAAACAAATATATTTGAACCTTAAGGCAAATCATTGTAACTAGTTGACATTCAAGACTGAAAATAAAATATTACACAGCTGCATGTAGTATTTGTCTTCCATGTTATGAAGTTTTCATTACTTCTTGATAGCAGGTGAGATCCAGTTTGATGGTTTAAAGCACATATACTGATCACTGCCCTTCAAGAACTCCCCTAAAATTTCCACAGAGAGATGCTGTTGACTATGAAGAAGACATAAAATCTCAACTTGTTTGATTAAAAATGTGGTGTATTTCCTGTTCACTGATAATATTGTGTAAAATGCAAGTATAAGCGTTGATAGTACATACTCCTCTCCCTGGAGTTTTGCATTAGTTTAGATGCCTATTTATCTAAACTAAGAAGGCAAAACAGGCTGTAGTGGCCATTCCATGCTGAGAAGAACACTCACCCAACCTTTGGAAGGAATATCTGTTTGATAGAAACTGGATAAAATTCAAAATCATACTGGAATCACGTATTAGAACTTCAGGTCTCTGTCTTCATCTGGCCTTTCACAACTCCTCTCTGCCCAGGTGCACAAAGACTTTGTTTTAACAGGAAAAAATCTAATTCACCTGCAACCTGTTGTGCAGAGCCTGTTTTCTTACTGCCGTGCACGAGTTTGATTCCAGAACTTCATCTGTGAGCTTTCTAATCAATTGACTCTGTGCTAAATATCCTCCTCTGCCTCTAGAGATCTTGTGCTCTTCTAAAGACAGATCATGACTGTGTGCTGAAACAGGGACCTGTCTCCCCAGAAGAGGTACAACTGAGAGCTCAGTGTTGATCTGATTGCTCCAAGAGCCTTAGAAGTAGGGAAGTCACTACAGGGAAGGAAGATCTGGAAAACAGGTCAACCAGCATTGCTGTGAATCCAAAATTTTCAGTTACTTACTAATCTAAACTACTTTTTCAGCCTTGCTTGAAAGTAAGCCACCAGTTCTCCCAATTCAGTAACACCCAAAGACCATTCAGAGTGTAAGTGCGATACTGTGTTAGGCTGGTAGTCTGCCCAGACTTGTATTCCATTTCAAAAAGCATAAATATGAGATATTTAAAGAGAAGGCCCAAGGCTGCTACTTTGTGCAGTCCTTTTTACTTTCACACTCCCAAAATCCACGATTGTTGCTTTTGGGATATAAGAGGGTACACCCTTTCCTAGTCATTCTAGAATCCATATACAGCCACACTGTCCTCTAAGAAATTTTGTTGAATATTCTTCTCTCATGTGCTTCCACAATCTCCTTTAAAAATAAGTACCAAAATTTCCCAAAATTTTTGAGGAAAAAAAGAAGTACTTTTAAATCTGTTTTATAATAATGTACTAGTTTCATGAAATGATCTTGTTCTTATCCTAAGGCATTTGCTAGCCAACAGTACATCTCTTAACATTATAAATTAATAACTTTGAGAGCTCCAAGTTTTCTCCATTGTTAATAAGAAAATGATTTGATTAATTCTCCTGCTGCATGTTTATAGAACATATAGTAACTCAACCAGACAATTAAGTTTCTTCAAAAGTTCACTAAGGCAGTAAAACAACTCTGACTCATTGCTGCACTGGCACAATTAATACCAGTCCCAATTATTTCAAATTTTAAACAAATATAAAACATATTTAGAGTTGGAAACCCACTAGTACCAATGAACTTTGCAAAAATTATAGATAAATGTTTCTGATAATATTAGCTTAGTATTTCAGTGAAGTGATTCAGAGGGTGGGTCTACATGCAGTATTTCCTTTTAGGAAGCTCAGGGATTCTGTTTCCATTCCAAATCAGAAGGCTCCCAGCCTACACAGCACTGACTTCTATCACATTTATAGAGACTGAGCATGCTTTATCTTTATGTGATTTATTTTATGACACTTAGCAACAGTTGACATTGAGACCCCAATACCAGAAATAATAATTTGGGATAAGGGATGCAAAGATTTAAAGAGAGAGCTTCTAAAGGATATTTTTGTAGGTGGGAGATCAACTCAACCCAAAGCCGACAGAGACTTTGCAATTCATTGTTAACTCCAGGGAACAAGACATCTAAGATATATGGTACATAGTCAGTGAATACAAAGATGCTATAATTATGAAACAAACAAAAGAGTTTGGCAAAGCAGATTATAATAACAAAAAGAGAATAGATAGAAAGCTTACCTGTGACCTGGGCTTGCTGCAAAGCTCCAGAGGAGGGATCTCCAGAAGAGATCCTTTCCTCCTGGTAGTCAGCTCTTAAACGGGTCTAGGAGAGGTGTAGCCAGGCTCCACCCCTTCCGTCAGCACAGGTGAATTGCCTTCACTTCTGTTCCCATGGCTGACTCATTGCTTGCTTCAGGTGATCACTCAGAGGTTCAGGCCATGATTAAGCAGTTCCCATACATATGGCTACTAGCCATTATGTATCTCTTTATTTCAAAGTCTGGTATTTCGGTTCATCCTATTTGTTTCAATTTATCTTCTAATTTCTATTGCACCATCTACACAAGTTCTAATGACCATTTATTGTATCCTGAACGAGAAGCTTTCAAAGTTATTAATGAGCAGACCTATTCCAAAGAAGCATCCTTGTGTGAACACCTCTTCTGAGTCAGAAAATCATGAGCTGCAACTTCCGAAGAGAAAGAAAAGATTATCCTAACCCTGACTGAAAAAACCCATGCTGAT
Source organism: Lagopus leucura (assembly GCF_019238085.1). NCBI lineage: Eukaryota > Metazoa > Chordata > Aves > Galliformes > Phasianidae > Lagopus > Lagopus leucura. The sequence goes on from NW_024962264.1 coordinate 23,360,687, forward strand.
TAACCTACACTGAGGTCCTACTGGAGAGAAGGTTATTACAGGCTGAACCATGTCATCTAGTCAATAAAAAAACTAAAGTTATTATCTTTAAAGCTAATCCTATGAAACTAAGTGCAGCTACTTGATGTACTTGAAAGAAAATAAGTTTACTGAGGAAATTCAAGTTTTAATTTATTCATTTATGTGATTTGGTGAAGAATTCAGTTAAATAAATGTCAAATTATTTTATTATTTAAGCTATAAAAATGTAATACATTTTGATAAATATATTTCAATCACAGCATGGCACTATAGGGAAGTTAAGTTTTGAAGGAAAAACAAGAAATTTTGCATATATTAATTTTATTAATAGTGGAACTATAAATTAAGCTTCCAAAAGTTGTGAAGACTTATTTAAACTTATACTTTGAAGAGTTTTTTCAATTTCTTTTTCAATTTCTGTGATTGAATTCTTCCCATACACTGTAATAAATAGGAAACAGAACTCAGTGATGTTATAAACGGATAAGCTAATGTTAATATAGTCTTTCAAAAATAATTTGCTAATTGATTGTAAGAGAAATGTTTTGCCATAGTTTGCTTGAAGTTTTTATAACCCCCCCAGTGAGTTTTGACTTACTTCCTGCTCCTCTGCTTAAATCCTGGCTTGTGTCATGCAGCGAGAAGAGCCTAGAAGCCCAGCTGTCTCTGAGCACTGCTACATCCTGTCTCTAAGGGATTTCTAATCTCCTAGCCTGGCCAGAAAATGGTATCCCTTAGAGATGAGGATGCTAGATACTTGCCCCTCTAGACCAGCTTTCAGGGAAACTGGAAAAAAAGATACTCGATTTATGTTTGTGAATGAAACAAGCTAAATGCAGAGATATCAGATTGTTAAGGAATTATATTTCTCCACCTAGCACAACAATTCAATGATAGTCATCCTGGATGAAAATCTTCATTTACTTACTGCATCCAGCCAATGTGAATCCCCTTTCCACCACGCTGCCAAAGGCTGACATAAGCAGTGCTTAGAATAGCTCTCAGGAACACTAGAGAACAGGATCTTTCTTTTATGTTATTTATTATCTATTCTGGCTGATCTTCAATATTTTCATCATCTTCATAGGAATCATGTTTCCTTCCAGTGTCTTTCACCATCTTTGGGGACTCTTAAACATTAGTATCTACACTCAACAGGAGAAACTGAAGATACTGTACGTGACTTCAAGCTAAACTGTGGAGTAATGTATTAGGAAGGAAATAATGAAATTCTGGCAGATCTACTTGTTTTACTTGCAAGGAGAACTCTGGAAAACGTGTACTTTTAGCAGCAAAGTGGCAGACATGCACAGAACCATATGCAAAGTGTAAGGCAAGTGTCTAACAAATCATATTAACATTTGCATTTCTGGCTTCTGTAAATTGTTATTGGCATATTGGCATTCGGGCCCTTGAATTAAGGGAGAGACTGACAGTCTTAGCTCAGAGATACCACACTGACATCCCCTCTACCATTCTAAAAGAGAAATGATAAGGGGAAAACAATTATCAGAGAAACCCAATTTTTGTTTCGTAGGTACTCAGCACTTTTTGAAGACTATCATACTATTTTGAGGGCAAGGATTTGGGTTATCAATTAGTTACAATTCTAAAAATATTTGGCATGACGTATTATCTTATCCATGAGCAGCTCTACAGGAGGGCAGATCAGCATTCACATCCTCTGCTTCAGAAACAGCTTTTAAAAATAGGTGGCTAACTTGGAGTTATTACCTGAGAAGTAGGAAATACAGTACAGGATTTAACACCAGGGAAATATGATTATGATCCAAATATAACATACTTTTCATCTATTCATTCTATTTCATTCTATTACTAAGTATACTTATCACTGTTTACCTCCAGCTTGTTATTTCTTGTTACACATGTGAATTTACTATTCCATTAAAATAATTAACAGAAATGCTGACTTCTTTCAGTCAGATCCTTTACATGAAGAAATAACAGAGTCTACTTATCTCAGCTACTGATGCTAGATATTGTGAAACAAAACACTTCACATGATAATTTATTTCTATATATTTTATACATATCTATTACAAATTAATATGAAGTACTAAAACAGAAAAGATTTTTCTCTGTGCTTTGGCCAGCATTTAAGTTCCAGCGAACAGAACTCTGTTCTGTACGCACAGCTCTAACTTCACATAAATCCAGGGCAGCTTGAGAACTGTGGGGTCACAGCCATCTTCTGCTCTTTTCTCTACTACTGAGTCATAAATTACTCCAACAATTTTAGCTGGCCTTGTTGCACTGTGTTTACTGGGAATCATCATAGTAATGTCAGTGGGATCACATTACAACTTCGAGGTTAAAAAAAAAAAAGCTCCATGTCTTCTTTGAAAAATCATAATGATAAGAAAATCATTTAAATTCTAGTTATATATGAAATGTGGAAATACAAGAAATTGACCATAATTTGATTTTTTCCCCCTTCTATTTCAACTGCATATCTTTCACAGAAAAGGTACAACTTTCCCCTACGATCTATCATGAACCAACCACTTTCTCATTGAAAAATAATATTTCTAAACTACTTTAAATATTTCAGAAGTAAAAGCATTGTGAGAAGTATTTCAATTCCATGCAAAAACTTACTAGTTCTTACTTTGTGGATTTAATGTAGCCAAAATAATAATAATCATAATCATAATCATCATCCTGTGAACTCAAAAAAAAATAAATTAATGCACTGGTATGATCGTGGTGAGGAGGAAAAAAGAGCGAATGGTAGCATTTCACTATCAGGTAACTTTAACACTGTATTTTAAATATAAATACGTGTGAGTAGTAACAAAATAAAATGACTTGTTGTAATAAGTAATATAAATAAGTTGTACTTTCAGGTAGCTAATTAATGTTTCTCACAGGAAACATTTTTTCAAGGAAGGAATGTTTCTGAAGAGAGCATTGGTAATTGTTCAACTCAGTTTCTCCCCTTGCAGAGCTCATTCTTTGTCATGAAGCACTGTGAAAGTACTTATTTATTATGCTCTTTTGCCATTTGCAGAAAACATTTTAAGGGTGACCATTTTAAAATGACACCTGTATTTAGGCAAGACAAAAGCCTTAAATAAACTGATAATCTCTTGTCTATTTCTGGTTTACACTGGATGGTCATCATAGAAGCAAGATTTGAGTTTTCCACAGGCTTGTCTCATTACAGAAACAACAACACAAATTAGTACAATAAACTTTGCATTTTATGATAAGATAAAGAACTTTTCCTGAAGGTTTGTTTCTTGGGGAAAATATTCTGCAGTAATGATAATTCAGTGTTTGGTTATTTTCCTTCATTTGAACTGAGATGTAGGGATCTATTTAGATTTATTGCAGAACCAATTAACTCTCAACTTCTTTGAAATAAGAAACTTGTGCTCATAGTGATATTGGTTAAACCAGCAAAATGTAGAAAAGTAGAACTTGTCCTGCTTTTAGCCTATGAACTGCCTTTCACAAGTCAATCAACATTTGACATGGAGAAGAGAGACAAATCTATTTTCATACCTGCTAATCCAATGCATAAATTGCAATCTATACTCTTGGTTCAAAACAAGACAAAGAATGGAGTATCAATGTACTGTTTTCCTCATGTGTAAAACACACTTCTGCTCCAATGGATATCAACTCACACTCAAAAGCAAACATTTTCTTTTTTACTTGAAATGCTTCCGTGGGCAGGCATGATTTCTAAAATGGTTTGAGTATTGTTCTCAAGTACTAATCCACAAAGACCAGAGCCTCTACTTTTGTGATGGTTAGAAGTAATTTCCATGAAGAAATACTCCTGTAGACACTTAACTTTTGAAATAACAACAATAAAACCTCAGAGAAAGTTTTGTGGTTTCTCCAAAACAAAAGGAAATTTTTTTCCCCCCTTCCTCCCTCCCTCCTGCCTCCCCGGCATTCAGCTGCAATAGGCTATGCACTCAACATGCTTTTCTAGCTTCACATATTAGTGAAGAAGTCCAACTACTTATTTTCTATAAAAACTGAAAAGTTGCTTAAACAGGATTTACTCTAATTTCTCTCCAATTAAAACTGAATGCAAAGAGCTGAACGATCTTAATGAATGCAAACAGAGACAGCAAGGGTATTAAATTACATTAAATACATTAAAAAGTATCTAGCTGTAATTTTAGCTTTTAAAACTCCACATTTTTATTTTTTTCCCTACATTCACTGGACAAGAGGAAAATTTATTTACATGGACAAAGAAACAACAATATCATGGAAACAGAAAAGATATATACTTTTTTTTTTGTTGTTTGTTTGTTTGTTTGTTTCATTCTATACTTCAGCAAGACAACTGCAGCATAGCAATTCAACATCACAATCCTTACTTTAGTTACTTCATGTCTCCATTTTCTTGCTTTACAACCTAACAAGCAGTGGAACTTTTTGTAGGTTGCTTTTCAGTGTAATTTACCATATGATACTTTTTAGTCTTGTCATCTCTCCAGCTCTTGCTTGGATAGAGTCTATCAGGCTGCTTCCCAGCTGGCAGTGCTGAGCACAGTGGAATCCAGGTCAATATTTGCTGGGTGCCAGTGCTACATAATGAAGTTAGTTTTGTTTGTATGTTGTAATTTCAGTTTTCTTCACCATATTTTTTACTGTTTGAAAAGATAGTCAATTTCACTTTGTGGACTCACAGTTCCTCAGCTGACTCATATAAGGAAGATTTGGGGAACAGAGTGGTAAAAGGTGAGCACACATACTTTGCACTGAAAATATAAATGGGTTCTTCCCACTCAGGGGTTATACGAAGGGTTATCCTGCTATTCAGAAGGAACTGTGGAGTAGAAAGGTTATTTTGTGAGGTTAGGGCTTTCTTACTCCTTTCTCCTTCAGTAAAACAAAAACAAAGAAACTGTCAGCAGTCTCAAAACTGTGAAAAAATAAAGCTATTCAGGTCAGTCTTGAGGAAGAAAGAAACATGAGATTGCTAGCAGTGCAACATAGATACAAGCAATTTCAATCTGATTTTCTATAGAGGCTAACAAAAATGCTAACTTAGAAACTGGTTTCACAATTTTGAAAGCTTCAGGTATCCTCACAGGATTTTCTGTAACTAATGGAAGGGACAGGAAGTTTTTTTTAAACAAGGTTTTTTTTTTTTAATTATTATTATTATTTTAATATTATTTTTTACAGTTAGCAGTTGAGCTCCATAAAGACAAGGAAAAATAATAGTTCATATATTTTCCAAAAGCACTGTGAGTATTAAGAGCATTTTATTTGTTGCACAGCCTTTTGTTTGTGCCATCTAGAGTAAGAGTATTATTGATCATTGAAAATTTGTGAAACAGGAAAGAATAAACTTTTCCACCGTGGCTGAAAATGCCACTTCCAGCATTAACCTAAGTGCCCGACACTGATAGTTACCACTGGAGCTATTTGTTAAATATAATAGGCAACATTTTTCAGTATATGCATGTGGAGATTCTATTGGTACCAGGGAGACCTAGGCTAAGCAAAAGAGAGTATTTGGCCTCAATTGGTAAATATTTCTTGGTAGTCTCTTTCTGTATATGGATACAGCCAAATAAGAGATAAATCAATGGGAAAAAAACCTTTTCAGTCCTTTTACACAATGCCTAAATTGTGTATATCGTATAACTTGAAGGAAGTCTTCAGGATTCAAATATATATGAGCATCGTTGTTAGTATGAGTTTTCACCAGTAGGTTTCAAAATGTAACTCAGGTATTTGGCAACTATGTGCCATTATTTGTGAATATTTTTCCAAAGGTTTTTGAGTTCGCTTAGACTAGAGGAATAATTTTAAAAAATGAAGTGGAATTTATGTTATTTTGCTCTCTCTTTTGGACGCACATGGCTCTGCACAAAGATATCACTACTATGATGACATTGTTCAAAGAACATAGAAAAATTCTAAGGATAAGGATAGTTGTACAGTGCTTGAATCTTCTGGATTAGGCAGTCTATTCCAAAAGATCTCAGTAGCAACTGGATTCTTAAATATCTTCAGAGAATTCAGTCTCACAGCTCTCCTGTCCAGCTCAGCAGTGCATGCTGCTTGAGTGGGGCACATGATTGCCAATAAAACTATAGACTGAAGGCTGTCCAATTGATCATAGGTAAGGTTAAAAACAAGATTTGGAAGATTCTCTTAAGGGTCATTCCTCTCTGTGATCTCTACTTTTTATTGACTTCCAAGTTATCTGTTTTTGGAAAACAAATTCCTTACAGCAGAGACACACGCTTTTCATTGTATTAAACATAATACTTAAAGTATGGGTCAAATAACTAGTAATGCCATGACATGATCTTCCTTCCATGTTCTGGACTGTAATCCCACTCAGTGGCCACATGAACCAATTTTGTAAATTCAGCATTGTGTTTAAATCCCAGCAAAATTGCTTGAGTTATTCAAACATAAATCTTTCTAGGACTGAGGCCTAAGGCTATGTAGTCCCCAGGGCAGAAAAACTTCTTAGTTTGTCTTGTACACGACTGAATGCACTGTCAGACATAACAAATAAATAATGCAGTGGAAATTTCATTATACAAATCACAAGACTTTTTTTTTTACAAAAATATCATGTTCCCTTGTGGTTGAAATATTATTCCAGCCTAACTCAATCTTGAGTTTGCATTTCAACATTATGTATCATAGCATGGCCAAATACTGTGTAATTCATCCAATAGATTCTTCATATTTACCATTAACAACAGCATAGATTTCCAAGAACAGTATACAGATTTTACCATTTCTTTCCATGATTACAGTGACTGTAGTGCTACAACAGAAAATATTTGCTTAATTTCAAATATTTCCTTTCATTTTTCTAAGGATTATTATGCATTTTGTCCTTCTAATTTTACACTGATAATATCTATTCCATATATTCAGCTGCATGTTAACCTGGAGTTAGTTACCATGCATTTTCCTGACTTGTGGTTGTATCCATGTATCTCTGCAGTAATACTTGAGATCGGCGTGGTAGTGACATCTTTTCCAGAGAAGCAAGAACTGCAAAGATCTGTAGATTTCAGTGTCTTTTAAGCATTTCTTACCCTGAACTAACAGAAGTTCTGCCTACAGACTACTATAATATCACATCCTGTTGGAGAAGCCTCTCTGTCTGTTGCAAGGCAGAATCTGCTACAACAACGATCACCAACAGTTTGTCAAATTTATTCTAAAAAAGTTCAAACAGTGGAAATTCCACTCCCCTTCTGAAATAATGTGTGCAGCAGTCTTTAACGTTAGTTTTCCTTCACATCTAACCTGAATAATTCCTTTGTAATTAATTAAATGGTAGGTATTATATTCTATTTCTACACTGTGTTTTGTTCCCTTTTCTTCTCGTGCCAAACCTTTGAAATTCTTTATCGAGATCAGCGCTTCAGCAGTAAACAATGAGGTGGTTAAATGATAGATCATTCAATTCTCTGGAGTTTTAAGATCTGCACATTGAAATGTTTTGCCTTTCATCCCTTGGTTTAGTTTATTGGACAGAACTAAACATATGAGGACTCAATCCGCTCCTGTCTCCCGTTATAATAAACACTGATTTTCCTTGTCCGTGCTTAATTTCCAGATGTTAATTCCACTCATTCTGATAAAAAAATTATTAAAAATTACATTAGTATTTTCATCCTTCTTTGGCTAGAGCTACTGGCATAACTTTTCTCTCAAGCGCTGTTTATCTGTGTTTGTGCTCCACAGCTTTCAGGGCTTCACTACTAGCTCTGTTACAATTCATTTAGTGAAGAAACAAGCAAAAGGAAAGAAAAGGAACAGAAAAAGGAGAAGTGCTTTTTTGCTGTGACTCTAGAACCAAAAAAATCAAGTATTCGGTGGTGCAACTTACTAATGCTAAACTAATGCTAAAAAAAGGCAAACATTACAATAACTTTAATTTTACCAACCTATTCCTCTTTCTGGCAGGTTGTCTGGAGAAGTTCCATGGGTAGTTTCTTTTCCTGTCCAGGCAGCAATTCTGTAAATCTTCCTGTAGATCACCTGCTTTCTTCTGCCATTTCCTGCACTGAAAGCTGGAAGCCCAGCACTCTGTAGTCTCCAACCATCTGATTTTTTTCAGCTGAGATTCATCATCTGTGCCTAGCTGAGGTGGATGCATTAGGTTGTCATGAAAGAAAAGATCAGTGCAACATTTGGGAAGCATTCAGGTGTATATATTTTAATTCAATCCCTCTTCCAGGACTAATGTATTCCTTCTGATTACATTCCTGACACGAGTATTCCTGTAACTCCTTACTCATTTTCACCTATCACATACTTCTTTCTTCCCCACTTCCACCATTACCCAAATTCTAGAAGGAGCTTACTGTTAGACTGCTCCTTCTGGGACCTGGATGTCAACTTCTAAACAATGGAACTAGTTACCAGACTTAAATGGTGGCACTGAGCGTGTTGTATATGCCACATTGATTGCTCAGTGAACAAAAGTCAGGAAATCTTTTTCTCTTAGGTATGTGCTACCTTCTTCCTATGGATGCTACCTGCCATTTCTGATGAACTTCTTGGATTCAGTTTTTAAACATGTCTGTTAATGAAATCATGATTATTGTCAACACTGTAAAACAAATACAAAACAAAAGCCTTCTGAAGAAAAACACGGAAAATACAAAACATAAAGGAGCCTCCAGAAAAGTGACTTGCCTAATTAATAGGGCTAAGACAGCATCATCTAAGACAATGCCATTATAAACAGCATTCACACTTTGGATAGGTTTGGAGGGAAAAGCTATACCAGATTTCAATAGTGTTTTGCTGAGAATAAACAACAAACAGCAAAAATATCTAGTTTAAGAAACTAGTAAGACTTACTTCGAAAGCTAAAGGTTTCTTAGCAACAAAACCCTGTAACTAATGTGAAGCAGCTGTGGTAATTTTAGAAAATGGCTCAAACTGTTGAAAAGCCTTTAGGAAGCTGATATATAGAGAATAAAAGGAACCACTCAGCTTTAAAAAGATTTCCCATTATGGAGTGTTATGTTATTTTATAACTAAATCTTAGTCATCCAAAGTTTACATGCCACAAAATGCTACTTATGACCATGTAGCTGGAATTTCATCACATACCTGAAATTCTCCTAGTAAAAAGAAAGTGCCGATGGCTGAGCGCATATTCTTTTGCAGTATAGGTGCGATTGCTGTATTTCAGTGAGGCTGATGCCACTTATGGTTTGATTTATTATATGCACTTGGAATGGGATCCTAAATAATTGGAATCAATTTCTCTAATCCTGTAACTCTCAGCCTCTATTGGAAATAATGAAAGCCACTTGCTTTTTGTAAACTTTGCATATGGCTGATTGTCAGACATTAGTTAACAATCCCTCTAACTTATCTGTTTTTTAATTTTAATTGGAAATATCCATTAGCCTGAAGAAGTTCATATTTTAAATACAGTATTTAGAGAGAAAAAAAAACCCACAAAAACAGATGTGTGAGGAACAACAAATCTTATTGGTTTACTCTTCACACTGCTACTGACTACTGCATTAAACATGGGTTTTAGTTTTTCTATTTATTATACCGTGGTCTCAAAAAGCCTAAAAATTTTGAGAAGCACGAATTAGTATTAGATAATAAGCACATCAACTAGCTTCAGCTAGATTCAAAGAAACTTAAATGCTTTCTTTAATAAAGGTCATGTTGGAAAAATAAGTAAAGTCAATTAAACTATATTGATTATGCAGAAACAGCAATACAAACTTCTGACTATGATGAGTCGGATGGGCCTCCAGATAAACCAGGGTTGACCTACATAACTGATCTGTGTGTACAACGTGAAAAACTGTGCAATCTGGGCATATCAAAATTAATGTTTTTAAATCAAAATTTGCCATTGGGACTGACTGCACATGAGAAGACCTGTATTCAGACCCATTCACTTGTGCTGAAGTGTTCAACTCCCATTTAATTACTAAATTAGCCTTCACTGCTTTTTAGCAGAGATAACAAAAGGGATGTTTTTTAGACAGGATATTATATGAGACAAATAGAAATATATAGGCTGTGGTATTAAATGATAATTATTATAAAAGCATATATCTAGTCAGCTTTAGAAAAATTACATTTTTGAAATAATTGCAAAAAAACCCTGCCATTTCAGAAGGGTCAGATGATAATAACTTCAAGAACGAAGTTTGAACTCCGACAGACTCCAAGTAAGAAGGCTAAAGATTACAGTTACATACAAACAACAACACAACAAAAAAATTTGGTACAAAATTTGTGATATTCAGTGGCTTTAAGTTGGATGGAAATCAGTTATGCTGGCAAAGTTTTACTTTTTATCTGTAAGCATTCTTAGAAATAAAATCCAACTCAAGTAAACAAACAAAACCAATTTTTTGGGAATGTCCAAAGAACTCAAGCTATTGTGTGTCTGCTGTCAAGCTATTCATGTGTCTAAAGTAGAACATACCTTGAAATCTACCTATTCTTATTTTCCATTTCATGGGAATACGTTAAATAGATCTTCAGCTTCATGTTCCAAATTTCAGATCATGCATCATGTATTCATCATTAATGCCATTAATTACTTATTAAAAAAAAACCCTCATAAAATATCTGTTTTAAAATAAGAATGCCGTAGAATGTACAGTGAAAAATTATTAGGCTCAAATTACCACTATAAAAGCTGCTTAAAATAATTCAAACTAATTTTTCTATATGTTTCCTCAAAATCTTCTTTTCTCTTTCTCCTTCACTAACATGCGATTTCCAACCTAGAAAAATAGACTGGCTTGGATTTTTCTTGAGCTCTGTGCTTGTGTCAGCTTTTATTTTACGCTGAGTTCAGTCATCTATCTTTTCACTTACCAATATAAATAATTATCATGAAGCGACAAAAACTAAAGCAAAGTCAGCATCCATGTTTTTTTGAATAGTCAGGCTCTTTGGAACATGTTCAGCAAAACACTTAGAGCCCTCAAGAAGAAAATCTGCAAATGCCTTGAAGCCCACTTCTGTGATATACAATACTAAATCATAGCAACAAGTACTTTAAACTGATATCCTTTCACAGACAGGAAACCATCTCAGGATGAAACTGTCATACTTGGCTGCTAATTAGCTAACTTCTGGAGTACTGCAATTTGAGAGTAATAATAGAATAAGAGGTCTCTTTCAGTATTCCTGAGTGATACATTGACTTGAAATTGTGCCAATGGCCTCATCACATGCTTTGGAAATGCATTCAGAATAGACTTGTTGATACCCTGTTTATATCATGTAATGAATTATTAATAGTAATTGTACAAGATACCCAGTCTAACATTCAGAATCTTTATTCACCCATAGGCTCAAACTTCATAAGATATTTTGCATCAGCGTGTACCTGTATGTGGTCCTTCTGCATCTTCAAGAGCTACTCTGAAAGTAGTCCCTCCTACTTTATGATGTTGGCCTATGACATCAAAGGTGGATGTTGGTAGTATGGCAGTAGAAGTTGAATCTTCCCATCAATATTCCATTGCATGCTGTTGCCGTGTGACAGATGGTGGCAGAGGGTCACTCTGATAGAATGGTGTCAGAAGCAAAGGTGTATCATTAAATTGCTCCATGTGGAAAGAATATCACCACTAACATTCATCAAAGCTTGCTGAACATTTGCAGAGACCAGTCAGTGAATGTGAGCACAGTAAGGCAGTGAGTAGTGTGTTTCAGCTGTGGTGACATTAGCCACCAGCAGTTACAAGTATGAGTATGTGAATAACTACTTTAATCTTTACTCTGTATTCATATAAAAAAAATTGCATCTATACAATATTAAAAATATTTATTTTTCACTAATATGTCTTTATGACCATATTACACACCTGACTTGCCTCTATGAATAGAGGGTCTGTTTTTTGTGTTTAGCATCAGGAAGGGAGCCCCTGAATGGAAGATGGACTGAATTCTCTCCTTAACAGTATCCAAACATTTAATCATATTCCTCAATTTTGACCAGTTCGAGTGAGACTTTCAGGATGCCTTTTCTTTAACAAAAGATACAAAATATCTTAAGTAATTTAATAAATGTATCCAGTTGACTTTCAGCTCTGTTTTAATACTCTGATTGTCTTTATTTGTAGACGGATAAAGTTATGAGACCTATAATTCAAATAGAAGAGAGAATAAGCACTCCAGATCGACAATTTGATTAATATAAATAAGGATGAGTCTAGTTTAGTGCTTCATTTGTTCATGTCAGCAATGATAAAAAACCAACATTAATGATGATACCAAAAAGCTGAACTTTTAAAGGTCTAACAAATATTCTTGCACATGCTGCAAAACAGCCCTGTTGATTCTTAAATATTAGGTGTGTTAGAGAAAAAGGGAATATAAAAGAGTAAAGCTGGAAAGAATGAAACATGGTTAGCTGGGGTGGATTTCCTACAGCCTGATGACCAGTTCCTAGTTTTTAAAGAAAAATTTCATCAGTTTTATGAACTAAAACCAAGCATATGTGCAGTAAACATATATCAATGACTATTGTGGGAATTATCCCAGTGGCTGAAGAAAAAGTTCAGCATGTGAGAGTCTTGTTCCCAAATCTGTAGTACTTGTGAAGGGAAAACTGCAATCACCAGATCCTGATGGCATCACATTTAGGGAGAAAACTAAGAAAAAGAATCAATCAAATAGTCACAGCTTAGATTATGGTGTGCTCTGCATGTCAGGACTAATACTCTAAAATGGATCTGTTGGCACAGTAGTAAAATTACAAAGTAGTGTGTAGGAGATGAGAGGCTTCTTTATTCCTTCCAAGTATTAAGATGCATAGGGTGATGGTTTGAAAATTCAATCCTATTTATGAACAAAATCAACTCAAGACTATTAGTCCAGCAGGATAAGAGTATGGAAGACAATGGCAAACTTCATACATATGATGAATACATAAATGAGGATTACTACTGCAGGAGTTGGATTTCCACCTTGAAAGCATCAGTATTCATCTTTTCATCATGACTATGTTGAGTCTGAATGTTAGAGAGTTTAAATGCAGATATTAAAGAGACAGTTCACAAAGAATTAAATAAGAAAAAAAAATAAGTGTGCCTCATAAAAATTGTGTTTGAAAGACCCAAACCTGTCACATTCCCTGTCAAAACAGATCTCTCCACCATATACAATTTCTTGATTTCTGTTTTCCAGAATCCATTCCAGAGCACTTCCACACATATTCACCACCAACACCAAAGACTGCTGCTAAGAATGAAAAAAACACAAGCCTCCATTTACTAAGGCTGACATGATTTGTCACTTCCTTCCCATAGGACCTGCTTCCTGTAACTGTCTCTCCAGGTTACACCTTCCATCTTTACAGGCTCCTGCTCAGACCACTTGTTCTCTGTGGGAACATAGATATGTCCCCCATATAACTGTCTGCTACATTGCTAGGAATGGTAAGATATTGTACAAAACTCTAGAGATTGAGTGAACAGTATGCATGGATACCTAGTACAAAAGTTGAAATCAATGTATTTGTGAGTTGATCTTCAATTTCTTGCATTGTTGGTCTACAGACTGCTAAACTGCTGCAAATAAAGTGCAAAGAATATGAACAAAAGAATAATTGATTTATTAAAAAAAAAACTGTCAACATTCAGGACATAACCCCTATTTCCAGCGGGATCATCCCCAAAATATTACATCTGAGTAAAAGATTATCATCTTCTGTTCTTGGAGAGAATTTCAGCTCAAAATCTGAGGAGCCAAACCTGCAATAAACTCTGGAAGTTTCTCCTTTTCTTGCAAGGTTCATTTAATGAGTGAGACATTTTCTTTCTTTTTTTTTTTTTTCAAAATGTTTTCCTTTATGTGCTACTCTACTAACTATCTAAAGTAAATCTATTTCATATACAGCGCCACTTGAAGGAGGCAATCTTTTAAAATCAATTAATTTCACTTTTTGAAAATAATTGCACTGTTACATTTCTTAGTATAACAAAAATAAAGCAGAGGTTTGTTTTTTTGGGGGGGAAACCAACTTCGCTATGCTTAAAGATACATAAAAGGATAGCCTAGGGCTTTTATGATGTAGAAGTAAAATTAATAGCTAAGTGGTATGCTATACTTTGTCTAAAAAAGCTCATTTAATTTTATGGCATGAGGATTGCATCTGTTTTCTTTTTTCCAGTGATATTTTACAAAGGTTTGGTCCACAGATTTCAAAGCCATTTATATAACAAAAAAAAGACTTTAAAAACACGTAAAGAGCTATTGTGAAAAAAGAATAATGAATTTCCTAATGCTCTCCAGTAAGTATCCAGTATATTACTGGGAGATCCTTCATCATAGAGGGTGGTCTGCTGGTAATGTACAAAAAAGGATAGTGTACAAAAATTAAATTATTTGACCTCACATCATTATCTGCCACATAACTACTTAAAGCACACTTCAACAATGTACTCTTAATGTGCCGTCTGTTACTTGCATGACTCATTCATCTTTCACAAAGAATAAGTGATTTGTATTAGATGAGAGTTGCTAAGGATGTTTTTGGGGCTAGCAATTGCTGTCATTACTATGTTAAATCACAGGCCCAAGCCTGGGACAGAAAGAGACAGGCTTATCATGAGCCAGGAAAACAGCACCACAGGACTGATAGCTCTGACTTAGGGCCTTGTTTAAAAAGTTATGACTCAGTGCAAGCAGCCAAGGATCCTTAGCCTTCCTCAGTTCACTCCAAAGCAGCCATTAAGAGCCTAATGTTCAGGTTGCGTGTCTCATTCTGATTATTTTTGGGAAGTCGATCACAGCAAGCCCTTTTTTTCCTAATAAGCATTCATCTTCATTTACTGAATGAAGGGCGCTCAGTGAAAGCTCTATACATGGGACAGGATAACAGTCATTTCTGCCAAGCTCTGCAACTGTACGGGTGCATGGATTGTGAGACTCTTTCTTGGTGTTGTTAAGCAAAAAGCACATATCATAATAGCTTTTCCAGATACAAGTACAAGCAAAGTATATATACGAATAATAATTCATGAGGGGATGCAGCCCTTTGATCTAAATCTGAAATTAGCATTGCTATAACTTTATCGTAAAAGTACATACAATACAGGATTATATTATGCAGCAGTAACAAAACTGTGGAAACATCAAGATAAATTTCCATGCTTTTTCTTACTGCTGCATACTTGCAGCCAGACTTCTTTAGCTGCATGCACTCAATTTGACAAGGCACGCAGAGAGAATATACATTATGCTTAACACACAGTGAAATTGACCTTAGATAACTTGCATATACTTAAGTATGCCATTATTTTAAAACCCTTGAAAATAGTGAAAATAAGTTTTCTTTTCTTGATTTCTCATTCAGTAGTACTGTGAGATGTCTAAATAAGCCAGCATAAATTTGATAGGAAGAGATAACAGATGAGGAGATAAAATTCCATTTTTTCTTGGGAGTAAGAAAGCTTTTTCTGAAGTTATTAAAGATGGAAGGAAAGACTGACATTTTGTCAAGAAAGAAAATACCACAGATAAAAAATACTCCATGTTTGCTGCATGATTTATTTACTCTCATACAAAAATGGAACATTCACATGACACCTAATAATATGAAGAACATCACTAAGTCATTTTAAAAAATCAATTTGAACTACTTGAAATACTTAAATTCAAAGCCTCATGGTCAATCTTGCCCACCTTCTACCTTCATGTGTCATCATATTTTGCAATTCTCTTCCTAGCTCTAAGATGTCGTCTTCACTTTTCTGAAGTGTTGTCTGCTGATGTTGCAGATAACGGGGGAATTTCAGCATCAGCCCCCGGGTCCTCGCCCACAGTTGGGCTCTTACTAGCACTGTAAGGTGGTTCCTATGTTGTAAACTACGCTCCCTTCAGATAAAGCTAATCCTGGAAGATGTGCAGCTCCAAATGGGCAGTCAGAGAAGGAGACCAGACCTGAAACCATATAAAGAAAAAGAAAAGCACCACACAGCTTGGTGTCATCTGCAAACTTGCTGAGGGTGCACTTGATCCCTCTGTTGATGTCACTGATGAAAATGCTAAAGAGTACAAGTCTCAGTATTGACTCTCGAGGGACATCACCTGTCACTGATCTCCAATCAGACATTGAGCCACTGACCATCACTATCTGGGTATGCCCTTGCAACCAGTTATTTGTCCATTGAATGGTCCACCCATCAAATCCATATCTTTTCAATTTGAAGGGAAGGATATTGTGGGGTACTGTGTCAAAGGCCTTACTGAAGCCTACATAGATGACATCAGTGACTCTTTCCTTGTCCACTGATACAATCACAGCATCATACAAAGCAGTGAGGTCAGTCAGGCAGGATCTGTCCTTGATGAGGTCATGCTGTTTATCTCATATCACCTCCCTGTCTTCTATGTGCCTTAGCATAGCTTCCAGGAGGATCTGCTCCATGATCTACCCCAGCACAGAGGTGAGACCGACAGGTCAATAATTCCCTAAGTCTTCCTTTCTATCTTTCTTAAAAGTAGTTATGACACTGACTTTTTTCCAGTCACCAGGGACTTCACCTGACTGCCATGACTTTTCAAATATAATAGAGAATGCCTTGGTGATTACATCAGCCCTCGGGACCCTGGGGTGCATCTCATCAGGACCCATACACATATGGGCCTTCAGGTTCATCTGGTGACCATTAATATGGTCTTTGCTTTCAGTGGGAGGGGGATCATTCCACCAGTTCCCATCTACCAAACCATCCACTTGAGGGCTGTGTGTACAGCAGTTGTCAGTGATGACTGAGGTAAAAAAAAAAATAAAAAATAAAATTGTTTAGTACCTCAACCTCCTCACTGTCTCTTGTGACTAGCCTGCCTATGTTGCTCACTAGGGGAGTTTATGTCCTCCTGGACTCTCCTTTTCCAGTTCATGTACCTATAGAAGCCTTTCTTACTCCTCTTTGCACCACTTGCCAAGTCCAGTTCTGGTTGGGCCTTGGCCTTCCCAATCCCATCGCTGCATAGCCTAGTAACATCCCTACTCTTCTCCCAGGGTACCTGTGCCTGCTTCCACTGCCTGTGCATGCTCTTCTTGCTCTCCAGTTTGGGACCAGTGGGTCCCACTTCACCAAGCTGGTTTCAGCTTCCTTTCTTGACTTCCTATAGCTGGGGATGGAGAGCTCTTGTCCCCTGAGGAATGGTCCCTTAAAGATCTGCCAGCTCTGCTCCTGAAGGAGCTGCTCTGAGGGCAGTTTTTCAGGGGTTTTTGTTGACCAACTCTCTGAAGAGCTGGAATTTGGCTTTTCTAGTATTAAGTTTCCTGATTTTACTCTTTGCCTGATATATTAATAGGAAGTAATCAAAAACAAGGAATTCTGAAGTAGATAAATAATATTTTTCCTTGCCATTCTTTACAATTTTTTTTTTTTTTTTTTAAACATCTTTCAGAAAGTTAAAAGACTGAAGGACACACTGATATCAGCTTGTTGGAAGACTGTGTGTGAATTTCTGACCATAAGTAGGATGTCATATTTAGGCCAAAAAAAAAAAAAAAAAAAAAAGTAGGAGAAAAGAAAAAAAAGGAACTAAAAGGTGTTCCTGTTACTTTTGCAAAGATTCCTTTTGAAGGAAACTGTGAGGGATAACATAACAAGATTACCTATGGAGCAATAAAGCTTATAAGTTATGTGTACTGTGTTCCAAATCTTGGCAATTAAACAAATGCTTTATGCCAGTGTTTACTATGAAATACAAAAGCATGAAATCATGGTCACTTTTCAACACATTCTTCATCCAGATACTAAGTAGGTTAGATGAATTGGAAGACATGACATTGAATGGTCTAGAGTTAAACTCCTTAACCCACGCTGATAACACTGTACAGTGTCAGACATTCAAATAAATGGTACTCTTCATTACATTGGACACTGGTCAATTCAGACTCATAAATGCCAAGATGACAAAGTAGTTGAACCTCAATAAAATAATAAACAGTTACTGCGTTGAAATGCACACATGGTGAGGCAGTAAGCAAGTTCCTACATAAGTTTACCAGCATCAAGCACCAATGATTCCTTACAAACTGTGAGCAGTTACATTAAAGAAAACAATGACAAAGAAAAGAAACTTTCCTGAAAGACATAAAATAGAATGATTTGAGACCCACTAGTTAGAGTGCAATCCACTTGTTAGACTGGAGTTTCTTATAAACTACAATAAATTAACAATCTGGAAGCTGTTGTTAGACTATTAGATGACTTAATTTACACAACATTTTTGAGTTAGACACTGAGGGGCAGATTTCTTTTTAGTCTTCCTGTTTATAGATGCTAAGAAAAAGCATACTAAACTACTGTGGGCATTTCAGGCTTTTGCTAGCTGGTCCTCCCTCTTCTGTTCCTGAACTTTCTTCATGCCTGAATTCTTTCTCTTCCAGTTTTCTGCAGAAGGTGCCTTTATTCACAACACTAGGAACTCCATGGAAACTGTTCCAAATGTAATGGAAACTCTCTCTTTTGCAACACAGACTTTGAAATAACCCGAAGCAGGTTCTGACATCAGACATTTGAAGGTCTGGCTGCTGAAGTTCACAGATATATTATCAGATTGCAAAGCAAAATGAAATTGTCTTTAACCTCAAGAAAAGTGAAGGTGGATGAACACAAGTCTAGGGAACATCCTAAGGATTTCTGTTTTAATCTATTCTGATATTGATGCAGAAATGGTGCATGTTACAGATGTTTAATTGCATCTGGGGAAACATTCATTACAAGTATCATTCATGCCACACTTTATCTATTCCTCTGCTGTACATCTGTGCACGTAGTGGTAATGTGAGAAACTCTCACTACCAGCCCTTTAAATTTTACCATGCCCTCTTTCTAAAAGTGTGCTAAATTAGATACAGAAACAAAGAAACACACCTAAATAAACAAAGGAACATAAGGAACAAGCTGCGCTGCACGGCCAGAAGGAGCAGGTGGAATTGTAAGTTTAAGGAACCATTAAGCACTGTGAACTGTTTCAGTGTGACACAATTACTGGAACACCTGGCTCAAATAAATTAGGATTAATCCATTGGGGGTGTTCTTTACAGTCTACTCTGGCCCCAGAGTGGTTTGACCCTAACCTGTAATTCTGAACCAAAAAAAGAACAAATTACAAGGAAAAGCTTACCAGTTCAGGTGGCTGTCATCAAGGTAATCCATTGCTATGAAATGGACTACAGAAAAAGGCAAGGGAGAAAAATGTGTAAGGACAGGTTTTCATGGACTACTCCAACAAGTATATTCATTTAGTTAGCATGTGAAGTGAATGTAAGTCAGTATGGTTTGCTCAAAGGAAATAGAACCACTTTAAATCAATATCAGGACCAACACTGGCCTTGGTCTTGTTTGTGTTCGCAAGATAATTTTAAGTCAAATTCACTGGCTGTAAAACTGAAGTATCTTTTCTATTCCTGGCTTCTTCTTTTCCCTGTCATCTGATTATTATACAGCCATTGTAACTTTCCAGCTGCAAATACTGAGATCAAAGGATATGCTGTTGCCAAAAGCTGTTTCTAAACAAACCATTAAGATGTTTTGCTCTACAATTGCAGCTCTAGGTGTCTGAAATGTTCTACACCCACCGAGAAGCCTAAGATTCAATTGCAAATAATGGAAACTACTGTCACAGATAGCTCAGTGCCCATTCTCAGCTAAGACAAAAAGGTATATTTTGAGTGCAAGAGTGTTAATTGCTATTCACTAGCACTGATACTTGTAGAAAATGTCATAGCTGTTGAGAAATGTGAGTCAGGATTTACTTTTCTCTATGTATTATGTCCCTATACGGAAAGATTGCAATAGCAGGGCAACTATGTGAAAGATGAGCAGTATGTTTGTTATCTACACTAAATTTTATGCAAATTCACTTATCTTTGAGGGTTTATTCCTGGAATACTATGCCAAATATTTGGAGTCAGATTCTTACTGGGGTTCTCCCTCACATTAAATGTGTCCACTTTATAACAATTTTTAGCAGACGGCATGTTGGTTCTCCTAACAGAAGCTAGCTCTTCTATTAGAAATACGTAAAAGCACACATGAACTGATTTATGAATCGAAATTAAAGTGAAGATTATCTGATTTGCAATGCAGAGCTACATACTCTTAAGTAGCTTCTATTTGTAATGTTCCAGGACTTTCTACATATGGGTCACATCTAAATCCTGTGTATCAGAAATATTTTCATTTAAACTTTATAAACTGGCACTAACACATGTAAATTGTGGTCTAGATAAATATTCTCTAGAAATTGAAGTGAATCTGGCTCCTACTGACAAGATAAGCCTAACAACACCAAACTTAAGACCGCTACTGGAGATGTGATATAAGTAGGTTTTTAAATCAAGACTGATGCTTCTGCTCGTTTCCAATGAAAACTGCTAGATCCTTGCCTGCAAGTGTATGAACTTCTGAAGTATTTCATGTCAGGTGAATGCAGGATTTAGGTTCTTGGCTTACCATTTAGATTTTCTACTTTGTGATCCCTAAGATAATCTTCTACTGTTCATCCCTTCATAAACAAGTCTTCAAAGGACTGCACTTTGGAACAAGGATTATTTAACTTTAGGTTCTGCTTCCATGTAAGAGGATGGTTTGTCCCACAACCTTGCCTATGTTTCAGCGCTGTTAAGCCTGAAACACATTCTAACCTTTCTAAAAAGAATAATCAGATCCTGCTAAAAAAAGCTTTTTTTTTTTTTTTTTTCCTTGAAGTACAGGAAACTGTTTCACATGGCAGTTTGCTCTTTTTTTCAACTACCGTTCAGTGTCCTGAAAGTACTACAACTCAGTTGTATTAGATGACTCTCCACACAGATGAGGATAAATTTCAGATTATCTGTTTGCAGAAGGAGAGAAATTACTGCCTAAATCCAACCTGGATGAAAACCCTTGTAAAATGGAGGAACTCTTGTTTTAAAAGGCCCTTTGTTTTAAATGCTGGCATTGTTATTAAAGAGGTTGAATTTATGGCCTTTGAATTTCCTTAGATATATCAGAATTTTATAAATGAGATTCAGTATGTTTCTAGATATTCTTGCAGTTGCTTCTTAAGATCTCTACATATTGTTTATCAAAGAAAGCTCAATTTCATGTGTATCTGTCAATGCACTTATGCTTTCTGAAACTGGGAGAATGAGTGTCTCTCTGTAAGTTTCTAGAGTTTTTTTAAGTAGTTCATTTTGGCATTTTTATTTTTATTATTTTAGGTAAGACAAGTCACTACGTAATGAGTTCAGGGTGGTTAATCACCATAAAAAAAAAAAAAAAAAGAGATCAGACATTTTTGGTATCCCTTCCCTGGAGGTTCTTCAAACACAAGCTGAGTAACCATTTTCAGGAACAGCAAAGCTAGAGCTGGTCACGGAGTGAGAGACAGGCAGAGTGACTTAATCCTCCTTCCCAGTTTATTTTTTCTGTCTTAACAGCTATGATTTGTCCCTTTTACTGGTAATATCTGTCTGTAAAGCATTCTATCTGATTTTTCATTGTTGAAGAGGCTAATGTTACTTAATTATAGCCAGTGGAACAAGAGCAGAGACTATTTTATGTTGTCTGTATACACAAATTCCAGTAACTCTAGTAAATTCCAGCAGAATGTAATTTGCACACAGAGGGGCAAGACTGGGGCTCTAAGTATTTTTTACATTAACATATTTTCTCAGTCTTTTCCCCCTGAAACCAAGACAGTAAAATGTATGGTAGATACAAATACTAATGTTTGTTCAGAAAGGCGAGCAGTAAACCCTTAACAAATAATATCACTGTAATCCTTAAATAGTAATTGTACTGCCTAGGGCATCCGATAAAGGATTCTAGTGTTCTTTCAATATTGTGTCAGGCAGATGCATCAATCAAACTCTATAATGGACTAAATTGGGAAACAGGGTACTGGGAATAAACAGTTCCAAAAAGAGGTGAAGCTTTCTGACATGCAGCCTTAACAGACCAATCTTGATTCTAAACATAGAAGCAATTTTAGGGCTTCTCTGAAGGCAAAGGACAATTATTGCCTAAACAAATAAACTAGTGTCTTTGTACCTCAGGCATTCACTAAAGTTAGTCTGAAACAGTTTTGAGATCTGACTAGCAGAGTTTTAGGGAGACTGTATCCTGACCCATTAACTTTCACTGAACTGTATATGAATATCCTCATAGATAATCCATAAACTAAACTGGAATAGAATGAGAAAACTGGAATTTGTTATGATTTTAGCACTAATTCTGCTGCCAACAAAAATAACTAGGTCTTAACTAAGATTGACTATATGTCAGCCTTTGAATTTGAATCTTCATGAACACTGCACGCTTAAAGTTCTTAAGTTCAATAAGAGACCTGAACTTCAGCCTCTATTTGGAATGTTTATTTAAATCTGTATGGCAAGCTGGCAGCAAATTTGACTGCTAGGGAAAAAAATAAAATAAAATGAGGGCTAATCCAGTCATTTATATTCTATTATGCAGACTGCCACAAATTGAGCCTGGAGTCCAGAACCTACAGATTTGCGCCTGCATTCATGCTTTCACCCTATACTGAATGGTACCAACCTAAAATAGAAGAAAAAAAAACCAACAAGCTTCAAGAGTTCTTCCTGCACGGACTGTGATTATTCAGATTCTGAGAACAATTTTAAATGTCAGAAGAGCTTACGTATCTCTATTTAGCCTCTATTTTTAGACAGGTTGGATTTTGCTCAGTCTCCCTTAAGGTTAGCTGAAGAGATTTTTTTCTGTAAGGATTAACTAAGAAAAAATTCAGATGCTGTTTACAAGAATATGATCAGCAAGGTCTTCTTGACATAATGATTTGAAGAAAGAGTCACGTCGCACCACCAGCCTGTGATTATCCCCTTGTTTATGCATTTACATCTGCCTAGAGAGAGCCTGCTCAGTCTTCTCATAGTATTATTTCCCACAGATATGGCCTTAGATTTGATGTACTCAAATAAACAATACAGATTAAAAAAAAAAACAAAAACATATCTTTCCCCATTCCCTCTATTCATTCCTGGACTGTGGGTAAGTGGTTAAATATTATGGTTTAGATTTTCTAATTTTTTTTTCTTGACTGCTAATCCAAGCGCAATGCTGCTCTCTTGGAAGTTTTTTTTGTGTATGTGTATGTGTGTTTTTTTCTAATGACCACAGTATGAGTTCCTTTTTTCTTAGTTTTCTTAGTTACCCTACAGTGTTTCTTCTGTCCTTCAGCAGTTCAGTTACTAAGTCACGGTAGCTTTTTTGTAAATAAAAAAAATTCAAGCTTCCTTTTATTTTTTTTCCCTTTTTATTTTATTTAGGTTTTTTTGTTTGGTTAGTTTTATTTTCTTATCAGTATTCCTCTAGCACATCAGACGTGCATCCTCCTGCTGCTCATTCTTTCTGTACATCTGATCATACCTTCTCTGTCATCATTTTGACAGTCTAAAAATCTATTCACGTGACTAGGTTGAGGGGACATCACTTACAGGAATGAACATCATTTCTGTACAGTGAATATCTGCTTTTGTTCCCTTCTCTTTCAAAGAAATAATTTTGGATGTAGTGGTGATTTCCAGTTTTTTTTTTTTTTTTCCCACTTATGAAAATATCTATTCACACTGAAACTGGAAAGGATCACCCTATACCAGAATTAGGTAGGCAGCAAAATACCTAAGATTTGAAACCCAGCCCTAGTAGCTCAAAACAGGATCCACATAACACATTATCCTGTCTCCAGAGGTCAAAACCAGAATTGTCAAAATAAAATGAAAATGGGTAAGTTTAGGTGTTACTTCCTAGTACTTCCTCACTCATTCGTAACTCACTAAGTAGCTCAGTTCAATTCAGAAGATGTAAAATTTGTAATAGAGCATATAGCCAAGTTTTCACAAAAGAAAATATCCAGTATTTGAAGCAATATTTTCCATATTGTTATAAAAAGTTCATGCACTTCTGATGTAACCTCCTATATTTAAGTCTTCCATCAACACAAAATGAGAAAAGTCAGCAACTCAAGTAATTTGTCTGTAGGCTAAGATACCATTTGATTTAATAATCCATACATTTGATATTTTCTAAACTGTTACTTACAGATGAGCAAAGCTGTAGCTATACAAAAAAACTTGTTAATTTGGAAGTAGTTCTGAACAGTCCAGAACTACTTCAAAATTAACATTTCACATATTGCACTGACATTTCACAGTGCATGAAAGTACAAAGGCATGTACCAATTGGGAAGAAAAGAGCTTGCCTCTTGATCTTCTCAAGTCTTTTTAAAGGAAAAGTAGGCTTGGTCCAATTTTATTTGCTATTGTCTGTTCACCCCTCACATTAGTTGTTGTAATATAATAGTACATAGAACCATTAAAGAATGACATGAATAGGTAGCAGCACTGTACTTCCGTGTATGGCTTGCCTTTCCTTCTTTGTAGACAGTACTTAATATTGTATTACCATCCAATGAAGTGTTATTGCAGCACGATGAAAAGTCCTCTGCTGCTTGGAAAAAGTAGAGCTAAGGAATGCTTTGTGAATTTAAAAGTTAGAGTTGGCGTTAATTCTCTTAAAGCATACATCTGATGTGTGTTGATACTTTTGACCAGTTATTTAATTGATCTGACATGAAAAAGGTTAACATTTCCGCCTAATACACAATCACTTAAATCTTTCACAGAGCTATGCAGAGCAAGCAGCCTGGGGAACTTTATGGCAAAGTCATAGTCAGTGCCAGACTGATAAAGCATTTTGCATTTGTCAGTTACTAGAGAAAAACTGAGTAGTAGTATATAAATCAAATTCAATATTTTGGCTTGAAAACACTGAACGGATTAAATCACAACACTTTCTCCCTCCCACCTCCTCCCCCCCAAAAAAGAACACAATTAAAGGGACTTTGACAAAGATTAAACAGGAGTGATATCTCACACATTATAATGCATCTCTATTTCAGAAGCATATGGCCTATGGAGATTACATGCTCTGTTACAGTTGAATCTTGCATTTCTCTTACACACTTTTGTCCTTGAAAAATCTTGTAGTGGCCACTAAATGAAGTGGCAGATTACATACTTATGTTCAATGTACATCCTCGTAGTTTCTCTAGCTCTTATTTTTCTTTAAAACTGTCAGTTCTGAAACGCTTCCAAGCAATTCCTGACAAATCCTGAAAATTATCAGGTTGATTTTTTTTTTTTTTAAACTCACTTTTAAAGCTAGTTTTCTGACAATCAGCCTCACATATTAATGCAAATCTATGCATTATAAGCTGCAAATTGAGGATTAATTTTCCAGTTGACAGAGAACCCACATTTCACAAATAAACTGTCTGACTGCAGACTGTATTTTTTGTCTTTTATTATTAAAATCTCCCTTCTAATTCCAAAACTCTACAGATATCCCTCCACTTGAAGTTTGGACAGCTGTACAAAGGCATGCTCTCTTAGCACTTTTACATTCAGTGACTTAAGGCATTTCCTCCTTTCACAATCCTCACTATTTCAGCCTATCTCCACAAGACAATACATTTTAAGGGACAGCTGTATCTACAGCCACCAAGCTGCTATTGAATAGAATAGGCTTCATTTTCAAATACTCTTGTTAGAGATATGTGATAAAGACATCCCAGTATCAAGTTCCTCAGCAGAAAAAAGATGGAACAACAACAAAAAAGAGATAGAATTGCTAGAGTTTAGAAACTTTCTTCACTTTGTCCACAAAATGTTTTTCCCTTCATAGCCCACATAGGCCTACGTACCTTCATTTTCTACAATAAAGAGCAGAGATACATAGAAGAGGCAATGCTATTTGCTTAATAAATTTGCTTAAAATATTAAAATATTTAAATAGAAAATTTGCTTAAATACAACAACAGGCAAGAAATAAGAAAAAGAAGATACTTACCTCCAGAATGCCTCAGGTACAGAGGGACCTCCAAAAAGATACCTTTGCCTCCACTACCAGCCCTTAAATGAGGACTGGGAAGGGGTGGATCCTGGCTCCACCCTTTTTGGTCACTCAGGCACATTGCATGCACCTGAGCTCCCCTGGGTTGGTCCTGCCTTCTTACTAGTGCTCTATCACTGGTTCAAGCCTTGACTCAGCATTTGCACTACAAACCACATAAAGAAAAAAAAATTATACATGTGAATGCATTTCTTACGTATCCATTAGATTAACTTTACAGTATTAATATTCTGCCTGTTGAAGCAGATTTTTTGGGTAGGATGTGAACTGAGAAAATCAGCTATTTATTCAAGCGTAATTCAACAGCACATGGGTTCAAGAGCATAATGACCTAATTACCTGAGCTAAGTAACCAGGGAATAACTAAAGACACCCCTTTTCTGTTTGTATATAGTGTTACTGCAGAAATATGTGCAAAGCAGCTGAGTAAATTCTAAAACTTTTATTTCATGGCAGAATTGGCAGCTCAGCTGTAGATAGGAGAATTATTTTCTGGATACTCTATGGGCTGCAGGGCCACATCCAAGGTCCTCTCAACCACTATAGACAGAAGCTGAGCAGCTAGAGGTATTGGGGCAGCTCTAGACTTAGGTCCAGGGCCTGTCTATGGAGACAAGGCTAGGCTGAAGTTAGGTTGGGACATGAGTCTGTGGGGCTACAGGGAGCTGGAGACTAGTAGTCCCACTGCAGCATCACTGGGGCAGGGAGTAAGAGCCCTGAGGGCTGACATGAGACTGTGGCCCCTGGGCACTATTGGGGAAGACTTAGGAAGCAGACAGGTCCATTGTGACCCTGTGGGGATGACCCTTACCCCAGCTGAGCAACAATTTTTCGGTTCACACACCCTTGACTCTTCCCATCAAATCCTTCATCTTTCTCTGCCACTGCTTTTTTTTTTTCAATACCCTGGAACATTTATTTTCTCAGTTACACATTGTGTCTAGCTCTTGTATTATTTTGTTTTCTTTGCTTACTTCTTTGCTATTTTTATCCAATTATCGTTCTCATTTCTTTCATTTTGTCTTCTTCCATTCCAGATCTATGCAAGCAGTGCGTGTCCAAGGTTACAGGACTTGGGAGACAAAAGTAGGATCACTGACAGCATATACTTGCTGTTGGTAATTCTCCGCTTTTTTTGACCCTGATACATTGGTTGTACAGACAGACCAGACTAACAGCTTTAATCCTGTTGTCAGACAGCTGGCTTTTCTCAGTTCACTCATCCTTTACAAATTACTCAAGGCATAGTGAATCCTCTGTTAACTTTCATGGAGGGGCTTGGCCTGCTCAGGAAGTCTTCACGTTAGCAAGTATAGATCCAAGTGTGGATCCAGGTAGTTAACACATACTCATTTTAGGAGAGTTTATCTCAGACTGGTTCTAATCAAGGAAGTGAGGAGAGCCCTAGAGGAGATGGAAACCTCTCCTTCGTGGAAGCACAGGTATTTTCCTTCATCTTTTATAATGACTGGTGCCACATTCAAACCCTCTGTCTTCATCTGAAGCAGAAAACAAAGCTTGGAACTATGTACTATGATGGAACATATTCTACAGGAGCAGGAGAAAGCACTGCATTCCTGAATTGCCTCATTTATCCATGTGCTTACAAGCCCCAGATTTGTAAAGGTTGAAAAGGGAATGGAAAACATTGCCTTTTCATCCTTTCCATCCAGAAGATTGGGTTGGAGGTGGTAACCAAAGGCAAGCAGAGTGGGAAGTAGTGAAAACATTTGAGATAGGTAGGTCTGTGTACTGTGGTGAGCAAGCTCTTCTTTGCCTCTGCCTAATTCCAGCTTCTGATATATGCTCCCATTTTCAAGACACATGACTTAAGTCTCTGAGGCCCACTTTGTTGAGGTGGTAAATGCTTTCAACTGCTCCTGAAGCTGAAAGGAGTTCCTCTGTGAAGGTGCAAGTTGCAAAGAATGTTACTAGCCTTACCTTAATATGTGCAGAAAACTTTAGGTAGATTATTCTTACATGCAGCAGCTGTTCATGCATTTTCCTTAAAATCTAGTCGGTGAGAACAAAATATTTTAGTTTAGCAAGCCAGATGCAATATCTTATTGGAAATATATTTAGATTTTTTTTCTCCTTTCTTAACATGTTCTTGCGGGCTGAAGTCTGCAGCCAGACTCTGTTCTTCAACATTGTTCTCAGGGATCGTGTAAGGAAACAAGCTCTTCTTACTATTGTTTTGCTCAGACAGTTTGGGCTACAGAGGAGGATGGGAATATTAAGATTATGAACTACAGCTGCCTGAGATAGTATGGTAGTATTTCATTACTGAAGTATTTTAATTGTGAGCCAAAATATTTCAGATTTTGTTTACTTTTGTAGTTGAAATTTTCCACTGTTTAATTTCTTTAAATAACAGTCAGGCTATGTAGTCTGAAAATGGCCTTAGGTATCTCACACTGGACATCCAAAATTAATGAAGATATTTTTCCATAGTCTCCTCAAGTTACAGTTACTGGTTTTAACAATAGGCATAATAATAGAACTTAACCATTACAACAAAAATGTCAAAATATGGGAATACAGAAATATAAGCTCTTAGAAAAAATTGTTGTTAAAATATAAGTGTGTTCAGATAAGATTGTTGGAGGATCATAATTCTGAATTAAACAATTTTGGTTGGAATGTTTGTTGGTATTCTCTAAAACCTTGAGTTCACATTATAGATATGTTTTAGGATCTAGTGAATCTACTTTAAGAGCGTTGCAAATATTGACAAGAATAAAAATGTGATTTCTGAAAACATTGCTCAGCATCTTGATTGAAGAGTTCTCTTTTTAATAAACAAATAAAATTTTCAACCTGCTTCTTGTACTGAGACACAGCTGTTATTCACATACATGATACTACAGTACTTACTATCAGCAAGTAAGTTGGCCTTCACTGCTTCCATGCTGGTGGTGTGGAGGAAGGAAAAGTGTTCTTACCTTACCTATACAACTATAACCTTCAGATTCCTAGTGATGTTGGATCAGAAATATTCACTTCTCTTCTGTAGGATACTAATCTGTTCACAGTGAGATGGTGTCAGATTTGCATCACAGAGGAAATCACATTGCGTTCCTATGAGTTCATGGGCCGTGTCATACCTGCTCATAATAATCCAACCAGGATATCATATCCTTATGACTCAGGAACTTAAAAGTTTTGTGATGACAAAACTGTCAGCTTCGGAAACATCGCTCTTTTTTAACAGTAGCACAAGCTTAACCAATACTGTGGTGTATTAATGACATATTGCTTTGTCAGAATTACTTTAAATGTGTCTACAAGGGATATTTACTGTATGTGTTTACAGTGCTTGTTCCTTGTCAATTGCAGGAGACACTATGACTCAGTAGGCAATTGCACAGATTTTATAGGATGTCAGAACAAAATGATTTTTTATTGAGGAAGGGTCAAACGAGTTGTGCTTTTTGTTGTATCACACTAAACAATATAAGAAGCATGTTAAAAAAGCTCTGGACTCTCACTGGAAGGCAAAGGCTATGATAAATGATTTAAAGCTACATTATCCTGTTTCTAATTCCTTTTCTTTCTTCCTGCGGAAATGTAATTGCAAGAGGCTGGGAGAAGGGATTGGAGCATTGGCTTCTATGTCAGCCTTGAAGAGAGTCATAAAGTCTCTTTTATGGGTTTCTCTCTAGCCTAGTTCTACTTTTTCAAATTAGAGGAGACAATATGACAATCTTAGCTAACTCTGATCTTACATCTTAATTTGCAAACTCAGCAGCAATATCAGTGCCCAAATTCAGTGGATATATTGCTGAGTTTAAACAATTTTCTATTGAACCGAAGTAAACGCCCTGTTTACAATTGTCTGCATATTGCTTTAGAGATCTCCTTCCCCCCAGATTTAATATATTTTGATAATACATACTGTGGATATCTAAAATCTGCCTCAATGAACCTGTCTGCTAAATCCTCTACACAGATTTCAGATACGCAGCTGGCAGAGTCAAACAATAAATTAACTGCACTGGAATTCTCTGAATCAAACAGCAAACATAGAGACTAGAAATACAGAATTCTGCTAAGCATTTTAAGATTTTTTTTCCTACTAAGTTTCTGAGGGCTGGCTTAGATTGCTTACATTTTCAATAACTATTAACTAAAGTTATTATGTCCAAAAAGATCTTACAGTACTCTGTATAATCTATTCCTTCACGTTTCCTGACATCATTTAATAAAATACTTGAAGCTCCAGCATTCTGGTGCTGCTGCTGCTGTACCTTGGTCATGACCTGGAAGGACCACCCACTCCTGTAAAAAAGAGGGTAAGTCTGCCTCTATGGTAATTTGATTATTAGACCGCCTTTGAAGAAAAAGAATGTGTATCTTTCAGTTGGTTTCAGCCTAGGCTGAGCTGCTTCTGTGATGAAGGTTTTGCTCTGCAGAAGCCGTTCATAGCTGCGTGCATAAGGCAGAGGTTGTTTTGTGTGTATATGCGTAGAGAAGAAGGGAAATGTTATTGAGATTTTTGCTTATTTTCCATTTGAAGAAACCCCAGATATTTTGCTAGTTATATTTGAAAAATACCTAAGAAAAAAGCAAAAGTATTAATTTTAGCTAGACAGAACCTTTAGTTAATAATCAATCACTTGGAAGGGAAAAAAATAATATCCAGTGATATATAAATACAAATGTGTCAGTTAAAGATCTAAATCATTTTATTTGCTATAAAAGAAAGACTTGTAACTGGGAAGAAAAAAATCTATTAAGCCAACGAAGAAGAAATAAATTTATTGAAGTGATTTTGCAAATCACAGTTAATTGAGCCACAAACAAAGCAGCAAATAAAGGAAATAATGTGGTAATTGGAACCCTCATCCCTTATTGGCATACATTATGGGTTGCTATCTTTTAGCAGTATTAAATCATTGCACGCGAATGTTGCCAAAAAAACTCTTCATTTCCTTTTAGTGACTTCTTACTGCCCTCAGTCGAAGTTTAATAGAAAAGGAAGGACATGATGTAGTTTTAATGACAGGAAACCCATGGCTTCCAAATGAATAAATTCCATCACTGGCTGCCACAAAGTGTGCTAATTATTTCCTTTGATAAATTAAAAGCCGTAAAAGTCCAAAGTATATAGCATGTGGTTTACAGTTATAGTCTGCCTGTCTGCATTATTGAAAGTTCATATAAGCCTCATTATTTTAATTTAATAAACATTATAATTATTTTTTACACCAGTAGGCTGTATAGAAAGCATATGTTGAAGACAAATTTGTCTAACAGAAGGTTAAATAGCCCACAAAGTGAATTAGCAAGGAACATGAAGTGTCATGTTGTGATAGCCTTTTTTTTTAAGATACTTTTGAATGAGCAGATGCTTGTATTTTTATTTCACTAAATAAGAAAGTAGCGAAAGATCTTACAGTACTCTGTATAATCTATTCCTTCACGTATCCTGACATCATTTAATAAAATACTTGAAGCTCCAGCATTCTTTTCTGTTGTCTTTTTTCTT